>NC_142643.1:31835681-32138712 GCF_053813885.1 Theobroma cacao
TATTGAGCTTTCTTTTTTAATTAATAATAATAATAATAATAATAATAATAATAATCAGCAAAGAAAAAATCAAAATAATTATTTGAGACAGACAAAAAAGTTCACATGACCAAGATAATATCACATTATATACAGAAAAAAAGAAATTCGATATACCTTTCCAACTTTAGCAACTTCCAAAGAAGCCTTCTCAAGAACAAAAATGACCCCAGCTTTTTTGGTAATTTGATCATTGGGAGCAATTGGGATTCCGACAAGTTCATGTGCTCCGGATTCGTCTTCTTCTTCTTCTTCATCTGGGGCTTTTCCTTGGGGTTTTTCAATAGAACCTCGCTTTGCTGATTCTTTCTCTTCTACTTCTACTTCTTCATCTTCTTCTCTATCATATTTCTCCTCTCTCGTCTTCCACTTTTATCCCTTTATAGCATAAGGTCATCCCATTTTTGTTAGCTCAAATATTATTTATCCTCTAAGCCAATAACTTTCAGACAAAAAAAACAAAAAGGCAGTAGCACGGCAATATGACAGTACATCAGATTAAAACTAAACTTTCAAGAAGTACAGTTAATTTTTCATTTTAATATTTTGACCTGACGATAGAGTAAGCAATTGATGCTTAGAACATATACCAGTGTCAGCACCAAAAAATAGGGAGAGTACCTTTGGGTGCAGCGGAGAAAAGAAGACAGTAGCGTCGAATGCCCTGGAGAGTGGAGAGGCAGAGGGGGATGAGGCTATTTGGGGCAAAGTCGGAGAGTGCTTATGATTAATGGGCTTCGGTTAAGTTTGCTTCACGGCCCATGCATAAGAGTTGGTGCGGATACAATGTCGCCTCAGCAGCGGAGAAAAGAAGACTAAGGATGTCAACGGGTACCCGACCTAATTATTCCGGGTTAGGGTACTCATTAAACAGGTTAGGAGCAGGTTCGGGTAGTAATTTTACTACCTGAACCAAGTTTGGGTATCACACTTTGGATACCCGCAACCCGAACCCGATTCCGATTACTTTTTAACCGGTTTCGATGGATACCCGCACCGAACCTATTCACAAATACCCATTTATATATTTTATTATTTAAATAATTAAATAAAATTGATACTGAGATGACTGGAACCCAAGCCACAAAAGGGAACACTCACCATCTCCACCATCTTGACAAACCGTTGTGTTTGTTATATATTGACAAATATATATATATATATAACATACTTAGTTAAATAACTAATGTGATGATATAAATATACATAAATAAATTTTTTTTTAGATTATTAATTATGTTTAAATAATATGAATATCATATCATATTACAAAAGAATATAATTACTATTATATACATTTTTAATAAAAATGCATGTTCTTTTTATTTTGGGTTAAGATTACAAAAATTATAACTTATAATATATATACTTAAAGAGAATCTTTAAGCTTAAAATAGTTTTGGAATCTAACTATTTTGTTAATTTCATGTAATTAAAGACAAACTCATATAGTTAATTAAATTAATTCATTAAACTATGATTATTAATTAACTTGAAATGTTTTTAAATATATATATTGTATATATTGAGTAATATTATAAGAAATATGATTACTATATTATATATATACTAATACTTTTAGTATATATATACTTTAGATATAAATATATATTTTTTATTTTGTGTTAACATTATAAAAATTATAATTTATAAAATTATTAATTGTAATCTATACACACACATATATATATATATATATATATATATATATATATATATATATATATATATATACACACACTTTATAGTTACTATAACTTGTAATATCTTTTAACACATACACTTTATATTGTATATTATGTTCATTTATAAAGAATATAATTACTATTATATAAATTAATTACTAAATAATATATATACCTTTGTTTATATAAATTTATAATATATGAAGTTAATTATCTAAAAAGAAGTTGTGATTATAATAATTTTGAAATTTAGCTATTTTTTTAAATTTCATGTAACTAAGGGCAAATTCATATAATTAATTAAATTAATTAATAAAATTATGATTATTTGTCAAACCCTGCTTTGTAAAATAATTATAATGTCATTCACATGCTCGATAGAATGTTTGTATATTTAGGAAATTCGAGAAATCGTTAAAAGACGATATTGCTCCTAATGGTATCATTAAGTCGATTAAGCCTCGAACTAGTTCAAATAGGAATTTTAAGGTGAAATTAAGAATTTCACAGTTCAGGGATGACTCAAAACGGTAATTAGGAGTTCGAGGATCAATTCGGAGTCAAATCGAAATTTTCACTATCTAGGGGTAAAATTGTAATTTTTCCACTCGCGGATAAAATTTGAGATTTTGAGAGAATTTAGATCACATTTGACAAATTGGAGAATGGTATGAGTATAAGGGATGAAAAATATGTCTATGGGCAATTTTTCAGTTTTTGGGGTAAAAATGTAATTTTTCACTTTAAGAGGGCAAAAGTGTAATTTTTAAAAATTTGCTCCACCAAAACTTTGGAAAAGTCTAGAAATTTCATGGAAGACATGGATAAGTGAAGAGGATTGAGTGGTAGAAAAAGAAAGTCAAAAAGATGGCTAGAAAAAAAATAAAATAATAAAATATTCAAAAGGTAAATAAAATAATAATATTTTATTAAGCCTATTAAAAGGCTTGAAAATTTCAGAATTTTTCATTGGGATGGTCAGCCAAAACCATCAGGAGAGAGAGAGAAATAAGAACAAACCCTAGAGTGAGAAAATTCAAAGAAAAAGTGTGATTTTTCAAGGAATCAAGTGTTTAAAGGTATGATTTTTCAAGCTTAGCTTAAGATTTATCATTTCCATGCATTTCCCATCATTTTTCATGGTTGAATCATGTGATTTGAGGATGAATTCAATTCTGAAAAAAATGGGTTAGGAGAGAGAAACTTGTTAGATTAATTTGATTCTAAGTTATGTTAGTGTTTTAAGTTAGTTTAGCATATTTAGAAACAAAACAACAAGAAAAGAATTCATTTTCCTCCATTACCATTATTGGCTGAATTTTCTAGGGGAATATTAGCTGATGATCTTGATGTTTATTTGAGGAATTATGATGAATAATGATGAATTATGAGTCTAGAAAAATAATGGAAATTTTCGGAGCAAAAATATGAATTTTTACCCATTAGGGGTATTTTCGTAATTTGCTATCAGGACTGATAATTTGCACCACACTGAGGGACATTAAGTCAATTTGGGTGCAATTGAGGTATAGAAACTGAAAAAAATTAATTTGAAGTTTAAACGGACGCGTATATCGATTTAATCGGGTAATAGGCCGAATTAGGTCAGCACTGCATTTAAGCGGTAGTCGGATAAGTTGTATATCATATCATGCATATATACCGAGTCTAAATTTATTTTATAATGGTCAAGCATTGCTGTGGTGAATTATGTATTGTACATTGTGGATATGTGGTGAGCAAATTACACTGGTAAAAGTACAGAAATTGTGGTTGAAGACTGGGATTAGGAGTACGTCGACTCCTAGAACTGTGAGTGGACAATTTATCGTCTTAAATATCTAAAGTAATTATACTTGTTTGATGCTTTTATTGAATGGTGAATTTAAATTATAAAATATTATGTTTTCCAATTAAAATGTTTTTTAATAAAAATGAGATTTATACTGGTTTTGAAATCAAATATTGTTTTGGGAAAATTGAGTATATGGAGACTGTGTTGAAATTTATGATTTTATATGTTATTGAAATTGGGGCTTATGACACTATGGTAGCATGATGGCTAAATTTTTGGGGTTGGTATGAAATATATGAACAATTTTGGATTGGTCTCGGTAGACTGGATTAAATTTTATTCGCCATATTAAGCTACTGGAAATTTTATGGGTCTGGTGGTATATTAAACGATCACTGCAGTGGTGGGGGTTTCCGTGGACTGCCTATGAGAGGGGCACGGTAACTCAATTATATACTTACCTCCGGGGGGAGATGTTCGGTGAAGTATCTCCTGAGGTATGATTTGAGTGCACCTGACGTTCGGGCCACCACGTGAGAGTGAAACTCAACCAACGCCAAGGAACGGCTGTATGTTAGATATGAAAACATGTTTATGGGTATGGGTCATTGAACAGCCTTGGCGGTCTCAGTGGGATATCTTGACGAAGGTACCTGCGAGAATGATTTTGGCAAGGGCCAAGTTTAAGAAATTCATAAGTCGGAGAAATTTTGATGAAAAGAAATTGTTTGGTATAGATTGAAACGAGTTTTGTGTTATGAACATTATTGAGATATAACATTTTTATATTGTCTCCATCTACTCGGCTTTAGATGCTTTTGATGGTAATTGTTTACTCACTGGGATTATGTAATCATAATCTCACCCCTCTTCCTATCCATTTTCAGGCTCAAGACAGTTTGTTGATAGTTGATTAAGACGAGAATTAATCTCGGAGTTGCATCATAGGAAGTAAGGGTTCGTAGCCCTACATCTTCTTAGTCAGTTGGGGACTCACGTGTCACTGTAAAAGTAATTTTATTCTTCAGTTATTTGATTTAAAGTATGTATGAATATATTTAGCTTTTACACCATGTTTTTGACGAGTTTCGGTATTTTCGAAGAAAAATGATGAAAATGCCCCTGTGAGCCAGAAAGTAATATTTTATTGTTTTGATTTGGAAATGACTTATGATTTTTTTGAAATGTGAGATTTAATAACTGTCACTCACTGGGGAGATGCAGAAGCTGATGCTAAGCCTTGCGGGGTTTCAATCGGCATTCGGGGTAATGAGTGCCTATCGGGACGTTGCGGCGGTTGTCACGGGCTCGATGGGAGTTCCGGGTCGTGACATTATTAATTAAATTATAATATTTTTTAATATCTATACTTTATATACATTGGGTTCATTTATAAAGAATATAATTACTATTTTGTATATACACTATAATACTTTTAATATATATACTTTAAATATAAATATATTTATTTTTTATTTTGAGTTAATATTATAAATTTTATAACTTATAAAATTATTAATTGCAATATATATATATATACACTTTACAGTATATAACTTGTAATGTCTTTTAACACATAAACTTTATATTATATATTATGTTCATTTATAAAGAATATAATTACTATTGTATAAATTAAATACTAAATAATATATTAAGTTAATTATCTAAAAAAAAGTTGTGAGATTAGAATAGTTTTGAAACTTAACTATTTTTTTAAATTTCATGTAACTAAGGGCAAATTTATATAACTAATAAAATTATAATTATTAATTAAATTGTAATGTCTTTTAATATCTATACTTTATATACATTGGGTTAATTTATAAAGAATATAATTACTATTTTATATAAACACTATAATACTTTTAATATATATACTTTATAATATAAAACTTGTAATGTCTTTTAATACGTACACTTTATATTATATATTATGTTTATTTATAAAGAATATAATTACTATTGTATAAATTAATTACTAAATAATATATATACTTTTGTTTATATAAATTTATAATATATAAACTTAATTACTTAAAAAGAAGTTGTGAGATTAGAATAGTTTTGAAACTTAATTTTTTTTTTAAATTTCATGTAACTAAAGACAAATTGATATAATTAATAAAATTATGATTATTAATTAAATTATAAGGTCTTTTAATAATTATGTTTTATATAAATTAGATTTATTTTAAAAAATATAATTACTATTTTGTATATACACTATAATACTTTTAATATATATTTATTTTTTATTTTATATTAATATTATAATAATAATAATTTATAAACTTATAAAATTTATATAACAAAATTTTTTTTGTGCACATTAATCCAAATGTGAAATGTTTTTGTAATAGTAATTGATGTTAAAAAAAAAAGACAAAAAGATTAAAAAATAAAAACCCTAGCCAACCCCCTTTTTTCTTTCTTTCTTCTCTTCTAATCGGTAGTTGCTCCTTGCTCTTTCAGTTGAGTCATTCTGTTGTTCTTCCCCAAGACCCCAGCTGCCAGCCTACCACGCCAAGCTCGGCTCCTTCATCGGTTCATCTTTCTTTTCTCTCCAGCCGTTCAGCCACAATCACGCCCTGTCGGCTGCCTCGTTGTAGCCCCAAGCCCCACGCCCTTATTCTTTCCTAGCTGAGATTTTGGTATAGGATTTTGTTAAACTAGGTTTATTCTTAATAATTGTTATGCAAACAAGATTTTCTGCTTCAATTAGTGTTGTCTGTTACTGAAAAATGATACTAGTTTATTGACTGCTTTAGACAGTTTTTTGGAATTGATGTTTTGCTATTGTTTCAAATCTTTGATCCAAAACTCTTTGTAGTCAGGATCTTCTCAACATAAGTTTTCAGCAATTATATGTCATCCTCAAGACTCACTTTGTGCTGAAGTTAATTGATGGATGGAGATATTCAAGTGTAGACCCTAAGAATTAATGAAATATGCCAATGTCGATGTTGTCATTAGTTTACTCGAGAGATTTTCATTACCCCAAATTGCAATAAGTACTTTCAGATTTGACTTTTGATGAGAATGCTGTTGTCTAGTTCCCATCATTTATGCCTTACACATGTGATGTGGGAGCAACCCGTATCTTACAGTGTAAAGGTCAAGAGCCTAAATCAAAAAAATTCTTTTTTAGAAGTTAAAACAAAGACATCTGAATTAGTTTCAAAGAAAAATTTTTACATTCTAAACAACTAATTCAACTTATTCTTAACTGTCCAGTCGCTAGTGAGAACATTCTAAAAGCTTCATTGGGACATATGCAATTGTCATTACCATCTATCTTCTTTGCATATATTATTTATGTGCTTCTCATATTTTGTTATTTTTATGTTTCTAGATCTTTGAAAACTGGATGCAGCTGACAAATATGATGATAGTGTTAATTATAATTACAATAAGACCCCTCTCAATCGTCAGCATATGTTCGGTGAAGTTATTTGTCTGATTAATTTCGAAGTCGCTGTCACCAACCCAGGCGAGATAAAAAAGCCCAATAAGAGTTTTTCTATCGAGGTTGTCTTCTTTAACCCAATTTGGAGAATTGAAGCTGAGATAGTAAATATTTTTATTCTCTTCTACTTCCCCTCCTTGCCGCCACCCACAGCGCAAGAGCCTAGAATTTCCGCCAATTTTTTCTCTTCTTTTAGGCGTGTGAAAACCATCAAAACCTCCTGCTTCTGCTGCGGTTGCCTCTTGCTACTTGCAAATTACTCGTCTTTCTGCTAGTAGCATAGAAAGGGGAGAAGAAAAAACATGGCGAACCATGGTGGAAAAATGAAGTCCGTCTCTATAAACGGGGTGAAAATGTATACAATATCTTCCCACCTGCGCTCCGTGGCTGCCTGGATCTCTCTTAAGAAGCAGCGATCTCTCCGCAAGGACAAAAGTAAGAGCAACCTTTTTAAAATCACACCTAAAACCCTAAACCCTAGTTGGTCGTCTTTGGTCATTTAAGTTATTCAGGCTTTTTACATTTATCGGGTTTCAGTGCTACTATATACCATATTTGTTTTGTTGAATGATGTTTTATGACGTTTTCTCTTTATATTTTTTTAATACTAGACCATACGGAGAGGGTAGAGTTGATTCAGGATTTGAGGTTTGAAACCGCAACCTCGAAAATCAAGATAACTCCTGATGGGGAGTTCCTTATTGCGTCAGGTTCATTAGACTTCACCTTTTATAGTTTATATTTTCTTTTTTCTTTTCTAATTTCTGAAGTTCATGCCAGTCTTATTGGTTGGCTCTCACCATTCAGGTATATATCCTCCACAAGTGAAAGTATATGAGCTTAGACAATTTTCTATGAAGTTTGAGAGGCACTTGGAATCCGAAATAATTGATTTTCAGGTATTTTATACGTTTTAAAAAGGCTATCACTAATGATGCAGTAATTTAAAGTGTTGGCTAGTGGATTTGTTGCACATGTGACTATTGTTGATTTCAAAATTTTGAAGAATTGTGAAAAGAAAAACAATGAATCTTCGATTTTATATGAGAAAATCCAATAACCTAACCTTTTTATTATGTGAGGGCAGATAATACCTTTTGCTGCTAATTTTTTTGACTACATTGTTCTTTCAAACTTCTGTAAGAATTTTCTTCCTCTCTCCCCCAGTCTCCTCTTTGTTCCTTATTTAATTTAGATACACCCTTGATTCCAATGTAAGTGTCCTCTTTGCTTTTTATGATGTTTCTTTGGAACTGCAATAACAATTGTGTCTTCAAAAACAACAATCAACTAAGCCTTTTAGAAATAACTATATGTTCTAAAAATTTGAGGAATAATAGTCATTAACTTTACAAATCTATCCATGATAAGGCATTTGATTCTGACCCTTTGGTGGTGTGAACCATTTTCAGATTACAAAGGGTAAAATCTTCTTTGGCACTTTTGGTAGGAGTATTAGGTTTTCTTCGCAATTTGGGTGGGACAAGAAATATGGATGGAAGGAGTATAAGATTTTCTTGGCAATTGTGTACTTTTATATAAGTTGTCATAATTCAGTGTTTAAACCACTTTTGCACCTTCGTTATCTTGTTAATCAAATTGTTTTCCTTCAAATTTTTTATTGATCTTTTTATATATGGTTTAAGCCTTGGTGCTTCATATAAACACAACATATTTCTGTTGCTTTCTCTCTCTCTCTCTCTCTCTCTCTCTCGTTCTTTCTCTCTTTTCCCGAGTTTCAGTGGGTTCCTTTTTTCAAAATTTTAAGTGCTGAAACCCATAAGAACATTTAATTTATGTTTACAAATTTCTCGTGCTATGTGGTACTATAATGATTTAGTGTTTTTCTATATCTATAGGTATTGGCTGATGACTATTCAAAACTTGCATTCTTATGTGCTGATCGTTCTGTTAATCTACATGCAAAATATGGAAAGCACTACAGTCTGCGGATTCCAAGGTTTCCTAGTGCTTTAATTTTTGCTTTTGCTCTGTTTGTTTTTGGGGTCAAATCCAGTGTTACGTATCATATATTGCACGCACCTGGTCATTCTAGATGGATGGTTGAATTTTAGTGATTAATAGATTTTATAATTAGCTCTTGCCATTACTTGTTGGTATTCCAATTCTAAGGATGTCACTATTGCCACTTTATGTTTATTTGACAAAAATGTTTTTGTAATTGAATCTGTCCTCGATGTCTCCTTCTTTACCAGTGGGAAGGAAAGAGAAAAAGAAAGAAAAAATAAAAATGAAAAGGAAGAAATAAAGAATAAGAAAAAGAAATAAAAATTGTCATTTAGGTTTTGATGTGTCATGTCTTTTCTTTATTTTTGGTCTTCATAGACCAAACTAGTTTTGACATGTCATGACTGAAATGTCCATTGGTCTTGATAGACCAAATTGACAGAATCAAAATTGCAAACATAATAAGGTTGAAGATTTCAATTGGAACAATTTAAAGGTTAGGGATCAAATGTGACCAACTTAAAAGGTTAAGTACTGCTTGTGCAATTTACCTCTTCAATGTACATAATGTTTTGTTTGCTCAATCTCTTTCAATAATGACTCCTGAATAAGAAATTGAATTAATATTACCCAAAAAGGGTCTCCCATAATTTCATTTTCTTCCTTTTTAAACTTTTACACTCATTATCTTATGGAAGAAGTTGTGGTTATTTGTTGTTTAGGATATATGTATCTTCTTTGGCCTTGTATGTTTGTCTATACTTGTTATCCTTGCAGAAGAAGTTGAATTAATACTACCCAAATGGTCTCCCATGATTTCATTTTCTTCCTTTATATACTTTTACAGTCATTATCCTTATGGAAGAAGTTGTGGTTATTTGTTGTTTAGGATATATGTATCTTCTTTGACCTTGTCTGTTTGTCTATACTTGTTATCTTTGCGGAAGAAGTTGTGGCTAATTGTTGTCCAGATGTTTGTGTATTTGCTTTGACCTTTGCAGTGCCTGAAATGGACCGACTAATTAACAAATTATACAAGTTTTGATTAACGTTGTCTTGTCCATCTGATGTTTGACAGGATGGGAAGGGATATTGCATATGATTGCTGGTCTTGTGACCTGCTTTGTGCTGCATCATCTCCAGATCTATACAGAATTAATTTAGAACAGGTAATTCATTGAGATTGTTTAATGAGTGGTGGATTCTTTTTATTCTCTCTATTAGCCCTTATGAGACATACGGAGATTTCCATCAACTTCTGATTTGCGACACAAGCACAACAACCTGAAATAGATTCAAGAATAATGTTGCACATCTAGTCACTTTTAATTTAGCCTCTGAGTTCAAATTTGTTGTCTGTTGAACATAAAACTGTCTTAACAGCCTTCTTTTTAATGTTTGTGGATTTTCCTCAGAAGGAATGTTGGTAATTGGGTTGAATGCTTGCAAGGAGAAGCTATAAGGTGTTTGTTATAAAAAAAAAATTTCAAATAAAGGTGTTTGTTGCACTTGATAAGAACTTATGATCTAAGTTTAAAGAGTTTGTTCTGTTTATTGTGAGTTCATTTTATTTGTGGATGGGGATTCTATTACCTACATAATTGTTTGTGCTCCTGGAAAATTTTTTGGGAGAAAGCTGATTATTGTTAACTGATGCGTCTGCAGTAATGGAGGGGTGATGAACTTTCTTTTAATTCATTTTACTGTAGGAGCTGAGATCAGTATATATTTTTTTTTTGAGTGGCTTGAGAGGATCGGCATATAGCGAAAGTTTGCTGAGAAAAAAATATGATGTACTTTGGGGCTTAGTATTGCCATCTTTGATATGGTTAGCTTGGAATGGAACCACCACATGTTTTAAAAGATAGAGCTTCTATGCAAATCCTTAACTTAAAGAATTCTTCATTTATATTTCCATTATGTCTCTCTCAGATTTTCTTTTTGGAAAATTTTGGTTTTCCTTCATTTTTTATTTTGTTTTTGTTTTCTATATTTACTGTTTGCTAGGATCCCACCATTTTTTCCCCTTTACTTTTGATAAAATATTTTACTTATTAAAAAAAAGATGCTTACGCATGCCTAAAGCTGGGGATTTTGTAACATTGGATTTCTTTTTTGCTAAAAATGTATCATTTGTTTTATTGATGATTGATTTCATTCTTCAACAGGGAAGATTCTTATCCTCTCTTAACACACAATCTCCAGCACTGAATGTGGTTTCTAGAAGGTTCTTGTGGAATTTTGGTTTCTTTTTTGACCCTTTTTATTCTTTTTTACTATTGACAATTTCACACTAGGTTTGCTCATTCAAGGATGCTGTGTTTGTATGGTTTCAGCATGCTCCATGGATTAGTTGTTTGTGGTGGTGAGGATGGTGCTGTTGAGTGCTTCGACATGAGGATGAGATCTTCAATTGGCAGAATCAATGCTGTTTCACCTGCAGGTGATGCTGATGAGGTAGCTTTTGCTGCTTAATCTTGATATTTGATCCATACATATTCTGTTGCAAGTGTCTTATGTAGGCTTTGGTTTAAAGTAAGATTTTTTCAGTCCAAGTTTTTTTTTTCCTATCTCTCTCATAAGTAGCTTTGGGGATTATTTTGCTATATTGGTCGCTTGTGGGCCTTCTTCTGTATATGCTTTTAGAAGTTGGAGCTTTTCTTGACTTTTTGTAGCAATAATTGTTCTTAATATGCTTGAAAGAAACGCTGACAAGGAAACATAGTTGAATATTTACTATTCATTCTGCATATCTCTGCATAGATCCATGTGGCAGCCTTATGCATTTCCTGCAGTTGATAATATCTGCATTTCTATTATGTTCTTTCAAGTTTAAAACTCTTATTGGCACTGTTTGATTTGTAGGAGGTTACTGCAATAGATTTTGATGAGAATGGGGGTTTCCTCATGGGTGTTGGAAGTAGTGCAGGAAAGGTATGATTCTGTAGTGGTGATACTCGATCCTTATCATGCCTGCATTTCATGAATTTTTTTTGTTATATCACCTTAAACATTTCATTATTGATGATAATATGTGCAGGTGCTGATCTATGACTTACGTTCTTCATCTCCTATTCGAGTTAAGGATCACATGTAAGTGAGGGTGCTTACTAGCTTTCCTAATTTGCGCCCCTTGTTGGGGACGGTATGGTTAGTTGTGCATGTGAAGTCTTCTTGCACCAGTGTGCTCAATTTTCCTTTGGTTATGAGTTATTAATATTTGGAAACTGTCATTGTTATGCAGGTATGGTAAACCAATATTGGATATTAAGTGGCACAGCACTCTAAACTTTGAGCGACCAAAATTAATTACTACAGATTGTCATATTGTTAAAATATGGGATCCTGAGACGGTAAGTATCCTCCCTGTTGTACTGTTCTCGTCTTTGTGTTTAACTAGGGGATCCTAAGAGATTAAGGTCACCGTCCTCATTTTCAGGAATTTAATGTTATCAAAATATGCACACATTTACGATGTCTATGCGTGTTCTTGTGTGTTTGCATATGTTTCAGAACTTTCTGTTTGTTCATGTTTTTTTTTTTTTTAAATGATAGGATTGTTTTATCCTTCCTGTTATACTGTTCTTGCATATAAGTAAAATACTCTGAGAGAGTTTGGTCACCGGCCCCATTCCTCAGGAATTTAATATCTCATCTACATATGCGCACAAATACAATGTCTATGCCTTTTCATGTGTGTTTCTGTATGGTCAACACTTTCTGTTTGTCGATGTTTTCTAAAAGGTGATCAGATTGTTTACCTGGTTTCAAGTTTGGAGATAGGATCTTTGTTTCACATGCTTTGTTTTGAACCTACATATACTATTTTTAATATTAAGGGAAGATATATTTTTTAATCTGTAATATCGTGTCATATTGATATTTGTTCATATTTTATCATTTAGATGATACAATTTGATTGATACTTTTGTGATGTCTCCTCCTATGGAAGTTTGATTCATGCATAGTGTAGTTAGATACAAGCTTTATTGAGCGATTATAACATGTTAATGAAAATGAAATCAAATTTTTAGACTCTTTGTAAAAGAACTAGCTAATTATAAGTAGTATCCTCTTGAAATTAATTTTTTTTTTTCAGTTATGTTTGTAAAATTGTTAGGCAGCTCACTGAACTTAAGTGCCCTTGATTAAAAATTGAACTTTCATTAACATCCCCACGAGTCCCTCGGCAATTAGAACTCGGAACTCCGTCTTGGAGGTCTTGGGTAAAAATCATGGGATGGATGCGTTGGGATTTACAAGATGCGAGGGGGCTACCTCTCATTGTATAGCTGAAGATCATATGTACACAAAAAACTAAAAAAGAATCCCTCATATTAGCATACAATTCTTCAGATCATCATTGTCAGTCATTTTCAGTATCATCATCATTATTGTATTTCAGTTATTAAAGGTATATCAGTGTTCTATGGAACTGTTATCTCCATCCAATAATGCATGCACACAGGCCTACTTATATGCATATTGGATAGTTTTCTACATAGATGCATATGAATTCGTTTTCTTTTGAGGACGTAACATGTGTATGAATTCATTGTACACACGATGTTGTACAAAAGCATGTTCATGTACAACCATATTCATGTGATATGTGTTTATGGTGTGTAATATTGTACCTTAGTAGTGGTAGAGTACTGTCTCTGCATCAATGTCAAAGCTTGTATCTAACCTTTGAGTGATTTTTCCTTTGTCAAGGGAGAAGGTATGACTAGCATTGAACCAACAGCTGGGGCTATCAATGATATCTGTGTGTTCAATGATAGTGGGCTGATGCTACTGGCTTTGGATAGCAGCCAGATACCTGCTTATTTCATTCCTGCTCTGGGACCTGTTCCTAAGTGGTGTTCTTCGTTGGAATCTCTAACGGTGTGTTTTTAAGACATATCCTTATTTCATTCTGTTGTTTAGTTAGATGTACTGTATTTGGGATCTGGAGATATAATGCTGATGCTTACTTTGCATATATTTACAGGAAGAGCTTGAGGAGGGTGGACAAACAAGCATATATGACAATTATAAATTTCTGACAAAAGAGGAACTTGAGAAATTGAATCTGACAAATCTAATTGGGACCAATCTTCTGCGAGCGTACATGCATGGGTTCTTTATTGACTATAGGTTGTACAAGAAGGTGAGACTGCTTTTTCTTTTTAATTTTTGTTTTTCTTAAGGATATTATGCAGTTTACAAAACTCAATATAAAGTTGCATTTGTGCCATCTGCTGGGGAATGTGTGTGGTTGGGTGTGAAACATGAAATATTGCGAAGCACAGAAAATAAGATGCACAAAGCACAAATGAGGTCAGAATTGCCAGACCAAATTCAGGAAAGAGAAAAGGGAATGTTTGGTGTTGATTTTGATATTAGCTGCACAAATCATGGTTTTTATGCTTAGTGTAGTTATCTTTTACTGCATCGTTCACTTTTTGGCTGTTTAATCTTTATCTTTTACATATATTTGCAGGCAAAAGCATTGGCAGATCCTTTTGCGTATGAAACTTACATAGAGCAACGAAAACAAGAAAAACTGGAGGCTGAGCGTCGCAATCGTATAACGGTCAGTATTTTCAATCCTGAAATGAGTTTTTTGGATCAGGTATTGTGATATAGGATAAAGATTGGAAAGAAGAGAAAAGAATTGAGAAAAGAAGAGGGGGGAGGAAGGGAAATGTTCACTGTGCTAGAACTTATATCGTTTTGTAGGTCTTGTAATTGTCTACTAGCAGAATTCTGACTTGGGATTGTGTTTTAGACTTCTTTTGTTAGGTTAGATAAATTTAATAATTAATTATTTTATTGATTTTCATAAACATCCTTTATTGGGACACTAGTCAAACCTCTAACCCTGCTGGCGGAGTCCAAAAACTCCACTGTCAATGTATAGGGTAAATTTTCCATATATATTTGCTTAGAACAGTCAGATAATTTTTGTACATTATGATATATCTTGCAGATTAAGTTATCATAACTTTTAAACAACTTATGCTTCTTGATGTTGTTCATTGCTAGTATTTTAAACTTGAAACTCTACTAGCATAAACAATGCCTTCAGTGTCAGATCATTTTGTATTACAAAGAAATAAAAAACTTGACTACTATGGGCAGGGAGGGTTTTGCAATTGATAATTCTGTTTGCTAACTTGTTGGCGAGTAAAGATTTGTAAATATTATAGACATTTTTTTCTTTTTTCTTGACTGTTAAAGATACCAAAGTTTAGCTTATATGCAAAAACATGGTGGCAAATGAAAGTTTAGGAGTTCTGCTAAAGTACTGTTTTAAAACTCATTGCTTTCTTAAATACTGCATCCTTTTCAAGAAAGAGATCTTTGGAGCTTCTCAAGCTTCCTCACTGATATGACTGTTATAAATCAATATAGAGTTAATCTACAGTCGGTTGATTACATTTATATTTTTCGTTTCTTTTTCTTGCAGATGAAGAGAAAATTACCCAAGGTTAAGGTTAATCAAGATCTTGCAGAGCGA
Source organism: Theobroma cacao (assembly GCF_053813885.1). NCBI lineage: Eukaryota > Viridiplantae > Streptophyta > Magnoliopsida > Malvales > Malvaceae > Theobroma > Theobroma cacao. The sequence continues at coordinate 31,851,143 of NC_142643.1, forward strand.
ATCTTGGAGAATGAAGAAGCTGAAAATGAAAAGAAAGACAATGATGGTAATGAGAGTAAGAAAACTTCGAAGAGGAAGAAAAATGCACTTAGCACTGAGATATTTAAAGATGATCGATTTACCCAAATGTTTGAAAATAAGGTATGACAATTTATTCATTTGCTGTGCTACTAGTAGTTTTTAGTTTCCTCTGCACCTTTTTCTCCGGCTCTTTTTGATTTTCACATCTTTGTGGTGGCCAATTCAAATTACCTTGATTTGTTATCCCTGTTGAAAAGTAGTCATAGGATCAAGAACATCTAAGAATGAAGTGTTTTAGCTACAATTAGATTGTAATATGCCTTACAGATATTGGTGAGTTTTGTATTTGTTTTTGCTGGTTATAGTGTGATTATCTGCTGTTCAATTATCTATACATTGAATAAGTTGTAGCAAAAATGTTTCGTGTGCTGCCTTGATATGACTGGTGGCATCAATTGATCATTTTCATGTCACTGCAATCATGGAAGATGGGGTTAATGATGTGCCATTTGCTTATTTATGGATCTTAATTGCTATCATCATTTGATGTTTCTCCTTATTCTTATCCAGGACTATGAAATTGATGAGCAATCACAAGAGTTTCTTGCTTTACATCCAATGGCTTCCAAGAAGCAGCCGTCTTTGGTTGAGGAACATTTTGAACCTGTTATGGATAACAAGGATCAGATAACAAGTGATTCTGATGTCTCAGAAGCATCGCAATCATCAGATGACTTTCCTGTCAATCATAAGAGTAAAAGAAAGAAGTCACAAGGTCCAAGGTGAGGTCTTTCCTGTCTGTATGAGTCATGGATATTGAATATGCCATCTTGGAAGTGATAGCTTTTTGCCTTGCTAATCATCGTCTTTTGTTTTTTTCTCAAAATCTACAGAATGTACGAAGTTAAAGATAAGCGGCATGCAGAAGCATTTTGGAATAATGTTTCACTTGCCAAGGAAGATTCTCTTCCTATGGGAGAGAGGGTGAAGGCTCTCCAAGATGACCAAAGGGTGTTGGGTTTACCAAGTGGCGTGAAGTTGGGGTCAGGAGGGTCACGACAGATTTCTTTTATTTCTAGAAGTTCAGCCAAAAACAAGGAGGATGAGGAGAAATTGACTCGGCGTGAGAAGAGAGGAGTTCAGTTATTAGGTCTGAAGCCAGATAGATCAATGTTCGGAGGCCGAGGTAGAGGGCGTGGGAGAGGAAGGAGAGGCAGGAGGTGAACATGTCTTGCATTTATATTGGTCAATTTTCAGTTCAATGCTGGTCATGATCCTGCTAATGGCATCTCTTGGACCCGTTGGATGCAGCCCTATGGTCTGATTATTCAAGGAAAGCCGCGCTGCTTAGAGTTAGGGTTGAAAGGTTAAGGGGGGATTGTTAAGGGGTGGACAATTTTGTCTTCTGCTTGGTGTATTAATTTTTTTATATAAGGGAAATTGATTAATTTAAAACAATTACATCATCCTTGGCCAGCAATACCAAACATATCTTCGGATAAAGGAGTAGAAATATTAGATGGGGGGCAATCAATACATGTAAGCCTAATGTTAAATTTTCATGGTGTGGTCAACCGATTTGCACACATGATTGGCTTTATGATATACGTGAGTATAAAGCAATCCCAGTTCCTTTATAAAAGGTCTTTAATTCTTCTTAGTATATTAACATAAAAATCCAAATTTGAGATCGCCCTTTAAGTGTTTCGAAACACCAGAAAAGATCAGTTTTTACTGAAATCCTTCTAAATCGTCTGTTCCAACATAATTTTAATTCTCGATATAAAGTCCACATTTTTACTGACAGTGAAAAAGAGATCTTTATCTGAATCCGCTGTTCTAACATAATTCTAATTCCTGATATAAAGTCCACAATTGTACTGATAGTGAAAAAGAGATCCTTATATTATATGTACATCCAACAAGCCAGTAACCATTTTCATCTCTAACAAGGTCATTTGCACTCGTTAAACCTGGTTGTCCCCGTGCATTACCATCCACATTGAGTTTGACAAAAGAATGACTTGGCTTTGTCCTAATTATCAACACCTCATGCCTGATTCAGTTACCTTGTTTTTCCAGGATGTCGCATGCTTCTTTTGATTTGGTCTAGATGTGTTGCCAATCATTGTTTGGCCAAACAAAAGAATCATTAAACAATTGCAGATTCCTCCAAAACCACAATAGCCATATTACATGAATGAAAGTTACATTCCATGGAATACCTTCAAACTCGACAGTATTCAATGCATTAGACGTCACCCTCTGTTTCAGCTCCATATTGAAAAAAATTGTTTGAATGAAAGATGGCTTTATGCGATTCCAGAAGCTCTTCACCTGGCTGTAATCTCTAATCACATGTATAATTGTCTCCTCATAGATACCACATTTCGGGCACAGACTTGTAGATCTCATATTTCTACTCGAAAGCCAAGACCCAGTTGACAAAGAATTATGCAAGATCCTCCATATGAATAGGTGTGCTTTCCTGGTGCAAGGCAATATTCAAATATTTTTCCAGAAATTAGTATTTGTACCAGTATTTACTTGTTGGCTTTCATAAGCCGAGTTGACCGTGAAAACTACATTACTTGTGAGTGTCCACACACTAACATCATCTTTATCACAATTGGGATCTATTAGCACTGCTGCAATTCTGAAAACAATGTGCAGTGGCAGGAGCTGGTTAAGATGGTCTAACTTCCATTGTCCATTTTCATCACAAAAACTTGCAACCGGTAGACTAGCTTCCATAGTTGAAATGCCCCTACTTGCATGGTTGATAAAAGGTTCACAATCAAGCCATGAATCCACCCAAAATCTCGTTGTATGACCATTATTAATAATTTTTCCTAAGCCTTTTTCCAAAATACTTCTCCCTTTCAATATGCTCCGCCACACATAAGAATCCGATGATTTTGCACATACTGCCATGAAGTTACATCCTCTGTCACGACCCGGTACTCTCTTCGAGCTCGTGACAACTGCCGCGATGTTTCAATAGAAATTCTTTACTCGGAATGCCAACCGAAACCTCGCAAGGCTCTTGCATCAGTTTTCCGCCGCTCCTGTTAGCAACAGTTATTAAATATCATGTTTTACAAGAATATAGACTATTTTCAAATAAAAAATGATAAATGCACAGAGGTATTTTGGTCATTTTATCCAAAATTTCGAAACCTGCTAAAAATATAGTATATGAATGAAAAATATACATTTCATATATAAAAAATAAATCTAGGTGTCTAAATCATCCATTTAAAATGAATTTATAACTAATAGAACTAAATAAAAATATTGAATAAAATATTCAATTTTCATATAAAACAATATTTATAAAATTCAACGTAAACAATTACTGTAGCATAATAACAAAATAAATTCATATACATAATAGCACACAACGCTAGGGTATACAAAAATATTTTACAATGCCATGTGAGCCCCAAAATAATAAAGATAAACAAGACTATAGACCTACGATTTCTAAAGAATGCGAATCCAAAAGCAATCCCTCGACAAATCGACTGTCTACAGACTGCCCTGAGCCTGAAATGGGTGGAAAGAAGGGTGGTGAGTTTTTATAAACCCAGTGAGTAAGCAAAGTTCATCTATAACATCTAAAGCCGAGTAAATGGAGACAATTAAAACATTTTATCATAATATGATTCATAACATTGAAACTCATTTCAATCCATGTAAAACAATTACATTTCATCAAAGAAAATTTACAAGGCTTATGATTTTCTTAAAAACTTGGCTCGTGCCAAAAACTCGTACTCGGTGACACCTTGCGCCGGGCATCCAACCAAGTTCGCCAAGGCTGTTAAAACAACATATACACATAAAACTCATTTTTACATTTAAAAACATAACCGTTCCTTGGTGTTGGCCGAGTTTCACCCTCACGTGGTGGTTCGGCGTGAAGTGAACTCTAACTTACCTTAGGAGATACCCTTCGCACCTCTCGTACTAAGGTAAAATATAACGAAGTTTACCCTGTCCCTCAAAAAGCCTGGTCCACGGAAACCCACCCATTACAGTAAGCTAATCCAATAACCCACCAAATCAATAAAATTTTGACAGCATGACATGATTAATATAATATTACCCAGCCTGTCAAGGTAAAACAAAACAGTTCATATATTCCACACAAACTCAAATCCAGCCATTATGCCATCACATTGTCATAAGCCATCAATTCAAACCGTATATCAAACACGAGTATATAGTCCCCATTTACTCAATTTCCAAAACCAGTATTCAATTTCAAAGCAAGTTATAAATCTCATTTTGTTTAACCAACACTTCAATTTTAAAACATAATAATTTACAATTTAAACTCATTATTCTTTAAAACATAAAAACGAGTAGAAACAACTTTAGATAGTTAAGATGAAAGTCTGTTACTCACAATAACGGAAGAACTCCTACTCCTGGTCCTCGGGTACGATATCCTTACCTTACTAGAGGGCTCACCACCTATACATAATGGACAACAAGTAATTCAATACACTTGTGCCAAACTGTTATAAAACTATTTCAGGCTCTTTATGAGTGCATGAAATTGAATGAGAAGTGTTCAAAAAATCACTTAAAGATGGTGTTCTACGTAGGTTCAATTGTTGTTGGACCGAAATGGTATTCGACCTAACTCGCACTATACACTGTTTAATTAGCCAAAACATCCAATTCAACTCCAAATAGATTCATTGCACTTTCGATACTCCAATAAGTCCGTATACCTCATTAGAAATCAATTCTAAGTCCATTTACTACAATTTTCTCATTATCGTTCAAGTCGTTTATTAAAGTAACTATACTTTTCGATAATCGTTTTCGATATCTGACGTTATGAATCATCAAATACGAGTTAGATAACATGAAATATGACAAAATTCATCTTCAAAATATTCCCTATAGAATTCGGCCAATTAGGGTTTGATGAAGAGCATGCTGTTTTCTTGCTTGTTTTTCATACCAAATATCACAAAACAACTAAAAATGCCTAAGATAACATGAGATCTAGCAAAACCCATCCTCAAAACCTTCCCCCCTTGATTCGGCCAACATGCTTCCATCATGAAAACTTGAGTTTCAACCATAGAAAATGAAAAAGAAAGCATGGGTAGGGTAGATCTTAAGCTAAATCGTGAAATCTTACCTCCGATTGCTTCATTTTTTAGAAATCTAATGAATTTCTCTTGAATTTTTCCTCCTTATGGTTTCTCTATTCTTTCCCCCTTTGTTCTTTGGCTTGGACGGCAATGAGAGAGTGAATGGGAGAGTTTATGTTAAGTTTATAAAGGAAATTATAAAATAATAAAACCTCGACACATGGCAACATATAATTGGTTCACATTTAAAACTTAACTACTAAGGCTTTTCCTTTCCGCCACATATAATCCCATAATTATCCAAAGTATAAAATGGTAATGGGTGAAATTCATGAGCTTGACAAGTGTCATGGTGGTGTAAAATTTTAAAAATTTCAATTACGTTCTCATGGACACGTGAAATAACCGTTTTGCCCTTATGTTCGAAAAATGTTGAAATTGAAAATTTTCACTTCTCCAATTCAGATTATGCTCCAAATAATCAAACTTGATCAAAAATCTCATCTAACATTCCAATTTTACCCTTGGGTAGCAAAATGACCATTTTACCCTTACGTTATAAAAATTCTCGATTGGACTCCAAATCAATCCTCGAACTCCAAATCACCACATTAAGACATTCTAAGGTTCAATGACTCTCAAATACATCCTAAAATCTCTATTTGGACTAGTTCGAGGCTTTAATCGACTTAATTGTACCACTAGATACGATATCGACTTTTAACAATTGTCCGAGGCATCCAAGTATGCAGACATGCTATCAAGTACATGAATGACATGGCAAGTATATTATAGAGCTGGGCTTGACATCCTCTAAGATATTTCTTCTTTAAAATGTCAACCCAAATATGATCTTTGTCCATTAACAGTCTCCACCTAAGTTTTGCCAAAAGGGATGAGTTAAATTGTCTTAAGTTTCGAAGTTGTAGTCTTCCTTCTTCTTTAAATGAACAAAGTTTTTCCCAACTTATGCTATGAAATTTTTGGTTACCGCCAAAGTGTCCCCATACAAAGTTTCTATTCATTGTTTCAATCTTTTGTATCACATTTTTTTGGTAAGAATGAGGTTTGCTTCAAATATGTAGCCATTTTACTTGTTATAAACCGCACCAACGCCACTCTATCTGTCATTGATAGCTGTTTATTACTATAATGTTCAACTCTGGTTTTTACCTTGGTGATAAACTTAGCATGTGTCCTTTGATACTCTACCATGGAATATTAGGGTTCCAAGGTATTTCCCAAAGTCCTTACTCAAAGGAATTTTCACAGTAATGCTCAGAACTCTTGCTCTTGACAAGCTAACATTCGAAGATACCAACAGTCTAGATTTCTCTAAACTCACCTTCTGGCTTGAAGCTAAGCAAAATTTATTAAGGACTCTCACTATAACTTGAACTTGTTTTATCGATGGTACTGTTAATATAAGCCCTACAAGCCAATCTGTGGTTGCATGGGAATTGCAATTTTGAAATATTCATGTATGACATTGGTTATTCACAATAACATTAAGGTAGTTCTTTATCCATAAGTTTGTGATTTAATTACTTTTTGTACTTATGTAGATAAAGCTTATGGAACTATATATGCCTTGCAAAAGAATTGTATGGGATATAATTATCAGATCCTTTTGCATTAAAGCATTCTTCCTAAAAGTTTATGATCATTGTATTATTGAGACAGGGCATCAATAATGCTTAAAGATTAGCACATGTTATGTTCCTTACTTGTGAAGTAAGCAATCGCTTTCATAGGTTGAAGTATAGAGATACTTGGAACTAGCATGTGGGTGCTTGCCATGGGAAAGCGAGTTCACTGAACATGACCCGCCATGAGAAGTACATTTGGTACCTCACTCAAGTGTCTATGCAATACTTTTCATGTGTTAGTTGTGTAACTACTCTCTAAACTTGAGACACTAGGTTGTTTTGTATGTGGAGTACTATACTTTGATTTCATCCTTATGGGTGCCTAATTAAGGATGCCAAAATAAGATGTTTTTGAGTATTAGTATGAAGCATATGAAGACAAATGAGTGATCAAGATAAGAATCATCACCCTAAGTGATTCAAGGGGAAATATCTCATTAGTTTTTAGTTGACATTAGCTTAATCAAATCCTTGGCCAAGGTGATTAGGAGATTATGAAATGAATTTCGTAAGTATCCATAAAGCTAATGATCTAACTACAAGAACAAATATGGAGATCAATAAGAGTAGGCACTGCACCAAGCTTTTATCATCTTCAGGATTCATGATGAGGGAGTGAATTACACTGTGAGACCTCAACCTCCATACGTTCGTAGCTAGGCATAGATGTAATAACATGGGCCAATGGTAGTTTCGTCATTTCCTCTAATAAGCTCCCAAAAGAAGGTTTTATAATATTTGAAGGTCTAAATAGGCATAAAACCAAATAAATAATGTGTAATGATGAAAACACGAAGAAAATTAAAATTTTCGATAATTTTCACAATAGGGGCAAAATGGTCATTTTGCACCTCGAGTCAAAATTTTTAAAGTTTCGCAAACCCGAGCATGTCTAGACAATTATGGACTTAGCCTCAGTGTTAAAAGAGTAAAAAGATTGTATAAAGAATGGGAGAAGAACAAGCCAACATGCAAAGGGCATTTTCGTAATTTCAATGGAGTGGATAAGCTTGGGTTATAAATATCTTCTCCTTCCAGCAGCTTCTTGAATTTCCAGCAGCTATCTTCCTCTTCTTCCTCTCCTTTTCACATTGCTTCCATCCTCCGTGGAAGCTTGATATGAAAGCTTTATAACTTTCTCTCTCTAGCTCTAATTTTCATACCTTTTTGCCATTTTGACTAGAACCCTTGTATTCTTTCACTCTCTCACTTTAAAACCCTTGGAAAATCCTACTTCCATATTTTCTCTCACTAACTAGGTGTTTTAGAGAGAGAAAGAGGGACCTTTCATAATAGCTTGACAATTTTTGGAAAGAATTTCAAGGTTACAAAACTACCAAGGTGAGTAATGGTTTAGAATTTATTTTAGTGTTGAAAGTGATTAGTAAGTGGACTTGTGATTGCTTTGTAGTTAAGGCTGTTCACTTATTTTAGAGTGATTAGAGTAGTGAACATAAATAACCATTTAATTGGCCATTGAAAGCTAGCTAAGAAGTAGCTTGTAGAATCTATAAGTATGAATTGACATAATGGTAATGTTAATGTGATGTTAGCTTCCAACGAAGCCCCATCGCCCTATTTGGATCATTAGGGAAGTTAGAGACGACTAAAGGTTCAACAAAAATCGGTGAGTGAACTGCATTTCAAAATCATTTTGGGAATGTGACTGTTTTGTACAAAACATTTGAATGATTTTATACAACTTTTCCTAAAAACGAGTCCTTTGAGAACAAACTTTTGATAAATGGTTTTATATTTTGATATGTGACTGTTATGGATTCATGCACTGCTGCATTATGATGATATATATATATATATATATATATGTTGTGCATGACAGTTGCTATTGTGTATGATGATTATAACCGTGTGTGTGCACGATGTGGGGGGATGCACAAACTAGTGATGATGGTGGTGTGGGAGGTGGATGGTGATAGTGGCCGTGTGCACGATGTGGGGGGATGTACACGATGGCACTGATTGTGCACAATGTGGGGGGATGCCCATGAACTGGGTGTGATGATGGTGATATTGGTGTTTATCTATGCATTTATGTATATATCTATGTTTATGAAATAAAAGCTCATGAGTATGGAATATGTTTGTAATGCATGTGGAAATTTGACATGTTGAACTTTGAGAATTACATGTGTTGCATGTTGTTTTTTTTGTCATTTTAGCAGGATGGCCTTTATTGAGGGAATGGAGATCTTGTTATTGGTGCTCTGTTCTCACTGCAGCGAGATTCAGCGAGAATCTCTCGGGTTATTGAGGGCCTCACCAGCTTGGTTTTTGCTGCAGTAAGATAGTCACTGTAGCTTGTCGCTGCAGCTAGAATGAATCTTGCTGCAGCGAGAAACTCTCTGTTTCATCAACTGAATTTTGCTATAGCGAGAAAGAATCTCGCTGCAGCGAGAAACCTTCTGTCCCACTTGACTACATTGTTGATTCTTGCCATACTTTCCACCCCTTTTACACCATAGTGGATCATTGACTCCCAACATCAATAAATTAATTGCCTAAGTCAGAAATGAGGGGTTTAGAGAGAAACCCTCGACCATTTAAGAAACCCTCATTCAGCTAATAACTTGAGCTCAATGTCGCTGCAACGAAAATTCATTCTCGCTGTAGCGTATTTTCACTGCAACAAGAACTCGTCGTTTTATTTGATTGGCTTGTGTATCACTGTAGCTTTCATTTTCAAATTCTTTGATATGTATGAATTCATCATTATCAAGTGATTAATCATTTAAGGGTTTAATGAGGGGTTTTAATAAGAATGAAACTAAATTGCATTGTTTTGAAACAAGTGCATCATGGTTTTCAAATTCTTCCTCTTGATTGCTTGTTCCCTTTCCTGTTCACTCATTGGGTTTATACTCACTGTTTTTAACTTCATGTTTTCAGATCTAGAGGCAGCTGGTAACTAGGTTGAGGTGTCTTTGTGTCTTCGACCCTTGGTAGGTGTCTCGGCATTCAGTAGCTATACATTCGTCTGAGTCTCTCCGCTAGAAGTCGAGTACTCTTTTTGTTGTGTATAGATAAACCTAATGTAAATTATTAAGACTTATGTTTTAGACAATGTCTGTATAGTTTGATTAGTATGCCATTAAGAGTTGGTAATGGTTAATATTATTTTGATTCAAAGTTATGAAATGTGACTTAGCAATATTTGATAGAATAATGAGCAGGATAATACAAATAGGCTTGCTTGGGCTTAGTGGGCTACGTTCGTTGGGCCCTTGCGTCGGTCATGGCCCGAAATTTGGGTCTTGACATGCACTGAAAAATTGTGTCAAAGAATCCTTTGACCCTCTTAGCAATTGGGTGGCCATGATGCATTGCTAGATGCCAATCATGGTCTATGGAATTGAGTTAGTTAATTTAAAATTGAATATGATTTATTTAAATTAATTAATTAATAATATTATAATTTAATTTCAGTGTCAACATATTAGGAACCTAATGGGTCACACTATCACGACTCAAATTTCGAGCCATGATTGGCTCATTGGCCCAATGGGCATAGCCCACCAAGCCCAAGCAAGCCTATTATGTAATCTTGCTTAACATCCCATCAACTATTCTCAAGTCACCTTTCATAAGTCCAACTTATAATCACTTTAATAATGGGCTATAGCTGTCAAGCTCGGCTCTACAATATGTTTATTATGCCATTCTTACATAAGATACATGTTTGCTTACTAGGGTACCTCGAAAATTGTTAAAGGACGGTAATGTATCAAATGGTACAATTAAGTAGAATTAAGTCTCGAACTAGTTCAAATAGAGATTTTAAGATGAAATTGAGAATTTTAAAACCCAAAATGACTTAAAATGGTGATTCGGAGTTTGAGGATCGATTTGGAGTCAAATTAGAATTTTCATAACCCAAGGGCAAAATGGTCATTTTGCCACCTGAGGTTAAGTGAGTGTTGGATGAAATTTTTCACTAAGATTGATCATTTGGAGTATAATTTGAGTTTGAGAAGTGAAGAATTTTAATTCCGGCATTTTTTCGAGCATAGGGGCAAAATAGTCATTTTGCCACCCTAGGGGCAAAATTATAATTTTACACCACCCAACACTTGTTCAACACATGAATTTCACCTATTATTATCATGGATAATTGAGGAAATTTATATGGTGGAGAGAGATTACTTAATGGGTAAGTATGACACATGGACCAATGGAATGGTGACATGTGTCAAATTTTTATCCATTTATTTTTTGGCTTTAAAAATCAGCCCATAACCCTCCCAACTCATTTCTCTTGGCCGGCCAAAGGAAGAAAAGGGAAGAAAAGAAGAAGAACAAAACCCTAGGTGGAAAAATTCAAGGGAAAAGTGTGAAAATTCAAGGAAACAAGTGAAAAAAGGTAAGATTTTTCAATTCTAGCTTGTGATCTACCTTTCCTATGCATTCTTTTTCATTTTTCATGGTTGAGAATCAAGTTTGTATGAGGATACCCTTGCTAGCCGGACATGGGGGGAGTAGTTTTGAACTTGGATTTGGTTAGATTTCAATGTATTTTAGTGTTTTTAGTTAGTTAGTGATGTGTAGCATGAAAATCAAGCAAGAAAAAATTCATGTTCTTCCATCACCCATCATTGGCCGAATTCTCCATGTGGAATATTGATGATGATTTTGATTTTATTTCAAGTGAATTGGTTAGGAAATGATGAATTATGTTGAGAAAATCAAGTAGGAAAAATCATAGTGTTGATGCACTCACCATGGCTGAAATTCTCAAGAAGAAATGTGAGGATGATTTTGCTAAATTTTATGCTATTTGATTTGTGTTTGATGGTTTGGAGAATTGGAAGAAAAATAGAGTTAATTGGAGTTAAATTGGACGTATTGGCCAATTAATCGGGTGATAGATCGAATTAGGCCAATACCGTTTTATTTAGGTACACAATTGAATTTGTGTAGAACACCGTGTTTAGACGATAATCTGAACAATTTACATACCATTTCATGCATTAATATAAAGCCTAAATTGATTTTATAACAATTTAGCACAAATGTGATAAATTGCTTGATTTTGCAGTATGTCTAGGTGGTGAATCCTCCAAAAAAGGGTAAAGAGATAATACTCGAGGATCAAGAATTGGAGTACTCGAAATTCGACTCCCGAAATAGTGAGTAACCTTACTATCATCTTAATTATCTAAAGTGGTTTTTATTCGATTTTGTGATTTTATGGAAAATGAGTTAAATGGTAAATCCTTGTGTTTTGTAATTAAAATGTGATTTAATGAAATGATTTTATAAAATTGTCTTGAAATTGAAAGATGGTTTTGAAAATGGAGTAATTGGAGACTAATTGTTGTGTTATAAATCATGGTTTGAATTGAATGGCTTATGATAATATTGGCATGAATGGTTGGATTTGGTAAATGTGCTGAAAATGTATGAACTGTTGATTTGCCTTGAGAGGCTGTAAAATAAAATAATTACGATGTCATGCTATTGCAAATTTTATTGAATTGGTGGGTTATATATTGGTCGCTACAGTGGACGGGTTTTGTGGACCAGCCTATTAGAGGGGCACAGTAACCCTATTATATTCTTACCTCAGTATGAGAGGCGCAGATGGATAACTCTTGAGGTTAACACTTCAGAGTTCACTTCATGCTAAACCACCGCGTGAGGGTGAACTCAGCCAACGCCAAGGATCGGCTATGTTTTCAAAATAAAAACATGATTTATGCGTACATGACTTTTTAACAGCCTTGACGGACTCGGTTGGGATAGCCTTCGATCAAGGTATCCCTGATAATTGAGTATGAGAATGATTTTGGCATGAGCCAAACTTTTCAGAAAATCATAAGCCTCGTTGTTTATTTGGGTGAAATGAATCTATTTTATCTTATTAAAATAAGTTTGAAATGCTAAGAATCATTTTTATGCTAATCCTTTTTATCTGTCTCCATTTACTCAGCTTTAGATATTTTAGATGGTATTTGTTTACTCACTGGGATTATATAATCTCACCACCTTCCTTTCCACCCATTTTAGGCTCAGGATAGTCGGTAGATAGCTCACTTTGTTGAGGGCTATAGTTGGACTTGCATCCTAAAAAATTATAGGTTTATCGCTTTTGATACTTTTGGTCGTTCGTGGGCCCACGTGTCATTGTAAATTAAATCTTATGCTTTGGTTATCTATATTATAGTATGTATGATTTTATTTAGCTTTTACGCTATAAAAATTATTTACCGGTAACTCTATAAATATTGTTTTATAAGAAAATAAAATATTTTATTAAACATTTTTATATATTTAAATAGTTATAGTTTCACTTTAAATGAATGTTTTAGACATCTAAACTTATTTTGATTATGAAATATGTGTTTTCTACCCGCATACTACATTTTTAGCTACTTTCGAGATTTTTCATAAAAAATAACCAAAATGCCCCTGCGAGACAGAAATAATTTTTTTATTGATTTAAGTTGGAAATAGCTTAAAATCTTTTAGAATATGATATTTTGCAACGGTTACTCATAGGGAAAATGAGAAACTGATATTAAAGCCTTGCGGGGTTTCGGTTGACATTTCGAGTAATGAGTGTCGATCGGGACACCGCGGTGGTTGTCATGGGCTCGAGGGGAGTATCGGGTTGTGACAATTAGAGTGGTATCAGAGCTTTTTGTTTTAAAGATTAGAGTTTTTGGGTTTAAAGTTGTTTTAAAGTTGCTTTAAAGTATATTATAGATATACGTGGCATGAGTGGATTTTCCCAGTGGCAGTAAAGCTGAGAAGATTTTGAAGGATTCAAGAAGACTTGGAAGATCAAGATTATAATTCTTGAGTTTATTCTTTTTGATTATTCTTTTATTTTTTAGCTTGTTTTTATTGTTTAAACTTTATTTAATGATAATGTGTGACTTGATGGGGAACTAAATTGTTAATCTAAGATTATGATTGAACTCAATATGTAGTCTAATTATTTATCTTTCTTTTACTTATATTTGATAGATTTAAGTTATTTATTTTATTCTGTTCTTAATGCTTCTGGTTGACTGGACACTAATTAGATTGAATTGGAAACCTAGGTTAAACATTAACAAAGGAGATTTAGGTAGACCTTGAATAGAATAGCGTATGATCGAATACACTTAGTTGATTAGGAGGTTTGATTTGCATATAGGATAGACATATACCTATAAGCCATATGTAGCCAATATTAGAGCACAAACTTAATGAATCTTTTTACAATAATATTTGCATAGATATATAGTAAATTAATTAGGAGGGGTATTTTTATGAGAAACTCAACGGAGACTTGTAAATAATTTAGGACTCTAGGTTAGAAACTTTGTCACCACCCAGAACCTCCCTCAGGCCCATGACAATCGCGCGACGTCCCGATTGACACTTATTATCCGGAATGCCAACCGGAACCCTGCAAGGCTTACATATCAGTTTCTTTCCTTTCCTGTGAGCAATCGTTGTTAAATATCGAGTTTTTAGAGAATATACACTATTTTAGATAAAAAACAATCAAAATAAAATTTTCGCCACACAAGGGTATTTTGGTCATTTTTTCTCAAAATTTTTGAAACTGGCTAAAATATAATATACAAGTACAAAACACATAATTCATATTCAAAATGAGTTTAAAAGTCTAAAATCTTCATTTAAAACGAAATTACGGTTATTTGAATATAATAAGAAAATAAAAGAAATATTAAGGGAAATATTCTATTTTCTTATAAAACAATATTTATAGAGTTATACGTGAATAATTTTTATAGCGTAAAAGCTAAATAAATTTATACATACTGAAATACAGTAAGCCAAAATATTTAATTTAATTTACAATAACAAGAGGGCCCCCGAATAAACAAAAGTAAAGATGACTGTGAACCTACGACTTGGAAAATGCAGATCCAATGGTAGTCCTCGATGAGATCAGCTATCTACAGTCTATACTGAACCTGAAATGGGTGGAAAGAAGGGTGGTGAGATTATAAAATCCCAATGAATAAACAGACGTTATCATAAATATCTAAAGACGAGTAAAATGGAGGCAAGTTTAAGCAACAAATTTCAACCCATTTCATAATGTTTTCAATTTATTTCTTAAACCATAAAATATTTGTAATTTACCAAAACAGTTGTTAAGGCTTATGTCTTTTATTAAAATAAGGCTCAAGCCAAAACCAATCCTCGAGGATACCTTGGCCGAGGCATCTAACCGAGTCCGTCAAGGGTGTTAAAATATTCACACGTGAAACACATTTTTATTTTTAAAACAAGTCGTCCCTTGGCGTTGGCCGAGTTACACATTCACGTGAGGGTTCGACGTGAAGTGAGCTCTAATACTACCCCGGGAGTTACCCTCCTCACCTCTACAATCGGAATAACTATATAACTGGGTTTACCGTGCCCCTCTAATAGGCAGTCCATGAAACCCGTCGCTGCAGTGACTAACCCACCAATTTTAATAAAATTTCGACAGTATAACATGGCTTTTATTTATTTATCTAGCCTGCATAGTAAAAACAACTTACATAAATTTCCCAATGCACTCACAAAATATAGCCACATATACTCATTTCTCATAAGCCATTCCTAGGAAAATATATATTTTCAAGTCAATTTGCAGCCTTCAATTACTCAATTTCATAATCAATACAATATATTTTTATTTGTCACATTTATTCCTAAAACATCAAAAATCCCGTTTTAATCTCGTTTTCATTTCATAAAATACATAAAGGGCATTTAAAAATAAACTCTAGATAATTTACAATAATAATAAGTTTACTCATAGTTTGTACAAACTAAAAGCTTTCTAAGCACCTCGATCACTACTCGTCGGGTACGACTTCCTTGCCTTTTTCGAAAGGCTCTCCTCCTAGACACATTGCAAAAATTTACACAATTCATCACATTAATGCTAAATCACTATATATTTGACTTAAATCCTATACCAATGCATGGTATGAAATGCAATAGCCAAAAATGGCTTAAACGCGGTATTAACCTATTTTTGGCTCTTTACCCGATAAATTGCTAACGCGCTCCATTTTAGCTCTAAATTGTCCCATTTTCTCCAACATTTCTAACCATTAATTATCAGCCAATATCCCTCTAAAATCACCAAAATCAACTCACTCTCTTTCTTGGAAAATTCGGCCAAAAATGGGACATTAACTCGGTTAATTTTCTACTTTGTTTTTCTATCATGTTTAATCGTTTTTCATCATTTTCTCTTCATTTCCCTGAGAATAAAATCAATTCATCATCATTGTACAGCATTAAGCATCCAGCCAAGAGTGGGTATTGTGAAAATTTCATGCTTTCTTGCCCAATTTAATTTCTATACACATTTAACTAACTAAAACTATCAATTTAACTAAAAATGAAAACCTAAAAATTCCAAGATTCCCCCCCTTGAATTTCGGCCAGCACATGGTGTCACTCTTTGATCTCTCTCCTCAAGCATGCCCAATGGAATTAAAGGCATAGGAAAGGTAGAAATCAAGCTAAAATCGAAAAATCTTACAGTTAGAAGCGTAAACGGACGAAATTCACGATTTTCCCTTTGAATTTTCTTGTTTCTCTTTGGTTTTTCTTTTTTTCTTCCTTTCCTCTCTATTTCCTCTCTTGTTCTTCCTTATGGCCGGCCAGCACTTAAAATGGGGTTTAAATGGGCTGCCTTTTCATTAAAATAATATTATATCATTAAAAAAATACCACGTGTCACTTTCCCATTAGCCCATTTTTAAAATTTCATCCATTTGTTTTCAAATTTTCACCATACACTTGTCCCATATATTCATAGCTTAGATAAAATTCTCATACTTATCCAAAGTCTCGGTGGAGTAATTTTTGAAATTTACACTTTTGCCCCCGTAAAAGTAAAAAATTACATTTTTGCCCAAAAAACTGAAAAATTGCCCATAGACATATTTTTCATCCCTTATACTCATACCATTCTCCAATTTGTCAAATTTGATATAAATTGTCTCAAAATCTCAAATTTTATCCTCGGGTGGTAAAATTACGATTTTTGCCCCTACACTCTAGAAATCACCATAATTAAACTTTTTCACTTCCTATCATTAAATTATGCTCCAAATAGTTAATCTTGATCAGAAATTTCACTCTATGATCAAATTATTATCTTAGGTGGCAAAATGACGATTTTTGCCCTTGAACATCAAAATTTTCGATTTTACCCCAAATGAACCCTCGAACTCCGAACTATCATTTTTAGTCATTCCTTGACTATAAAATATTAAAGTTCATCCTACAATTCATATTTGAACTAGTTCGAGGTTAAATCAATTTAAGTGTACCGTTAGGTACAATATTGGGTTTTGTCTATTCTTAGGTGCTTTTCTAGCGTAATAACATGCTACTCAGTGCATGTATGTCATGACATGTGTTTATAAGGTCAAGTTTTACAAACTTAATCCATTAAACTGAGTTAAGAGAGAGATAATATTCAAATGAAGTATTGAGGATATCATAATCTTAGGTCTGGTAATCACTAGAAGTTAATAATTTTGTTAAGATATTAGTTTTAGTTTTTTAGTTTATTAATTTTAAATTTTAATTTAATTGTTTAGATAAAATTAGGGTGTGTTAATTTTAATAGTTAACAGTAAAGATTAATTCAATTCTCTGTGGGATCGACACTCTACTCATCTTTATATCAAATTTGCGATACGTACACTTGTGTGGGTAGAAAATTGAACAACACTACTCTCTCCTTTCAGTTAGTTTTTCAGTATGAATCCACTACTTAGACCTAATAAGCAATGACATGAGTCATATGCTCTACAGTTGCCATTTCAGTGGATCTTTGCATCAGAAATCTCATGGATTTGTTTTATTGACCACCGCTCAGTGCCATTGTATAGAATTAACGCCGAAGGTCAGTACCTCGTGGGTTCGTCACTATAGCATGACGGCGTGGTTTTCGTGTTCCTCTTACCCTAAGCACATCATAAGGCTCGCAAAGGTTTGAGTTTGAGTTGAGCCAAGAAGGCATGAGTAGGCTATAACCGCATTTGAGGCTATGCTTAGTGCCTTCGATATAAGTGTTCAAATCCCGATGCTTAGTGCTATGGACTACAGACTCCAAGTGAGTACTTAGGCTCTTGGCGTAGACGTGAAAATTAAAATAATTTTCATTGATATTTAATTTTTTTCAAGTTATCTCATTTTACACTCAAACAAAATACTAGATAATGTATCTTGGACAAATTAGCAGCTCTTTAAAATAAAATAATGAATGATGCTCTTCAGTTCCACAAAATGTGATAGAAAGCGAGAAGGTAAAATTACATGAATATAATTTTCTTTCAATTTAATTTGTCGAATGTCCAAGGATTTTTCATTTTTTGTTTTTACTTTCCTTGCTTTCATTCATGCTTTGGACTGTTAATTTTTCTTTTTCAAATTATATATAATCTGTCAAACCCTGTTCTATTAAATAATTACGACGTCATTTACATGCTCAACAGAATGTTTGCATGTTTAGGAAGTTTGAGGAATCGTTAAAAGATGATATTGCCCCTAATGGTACCATTAAGTTGATTAAGCCTCGAACTAGTTCAAATAGAAATTTTGAGGTTAAATTATGAGTTTCACAGTTCAGGGATGACTCAAAATGGTAATTCGGAGTTCGAGGATCAATTTGGAGTCAAACCGAAATTTTCACTATCCATGGGTAAAATGGTCATTTGTCACATGAGGACAAAATGAAAATTTTGAGAAAAGATTTTTTTTGGCCCCATTTAACTTAGTGGAGTATGATTTGAGTATTGGAGTATAATTTGAGGGTTTGGCAGTGAAAAAGTTTAATTTCGGTGATTTTTGGAGTGTAGGGGCAAAATCGTAATTTTTCCATCCACGAACAAAATTTGAGATTTTGAGAGAATTTAGATCAAATTTGACAAATTGCAGAATGGTATGAGTATAAGGGATGAAAAATATGTCTATGGGCAATTATTCAGTTTTTGGGGCAAAAATGTAATTTTTGACTTTTACGGGGGTAAAAGTGTAAATTTTAAAAAATTACTCCACCAAGACTTTGGATAAGTCTGATAATTTTATCTAAGCTTTGGATATGTGGGACAAGTGTATGGTGAAAATTTGGAAATAAATGGATGGCTAGAATTTAAGGAATTAATAAAAAAATGAATAAAATAATATTATATTATTTTAGCCTTTAAAAATGTCAAAATTCCAGAATTCTCATCTTCTTCAGCTGTCCAAAACAGGAGAGAAAAAGGGGGAAAAGAAATAAGAACCCTAGCTGAAAATTTTGGAGAAAATCAAGAGAAATCAAGAAATCAAGCATTAAAAAGGTAAATTTCATTGATTTTCCTTGTGCTTTTCACTACCCATGCATTTTTTTCTCATTTTCCTGCAAAATTAGAAAGTGGGTATGGACACCCATGCTGGCCAAACCTCCATGGATGAGTTGTGAGCTTGAGTTTTGGTTGATTTTAATTGAATTAAGTGATTTTAGTTAGGTTATATTGTAATATAGCAAAAATAAGCTAGAGAAATAATTTTCTCCCATTCAAACCCATTATGCTGAATTTTCTAGGGGAATATTGGCTGCTGATCTTGATGTTTATTTGAAGAATTATGATGAATAATGATGAATTATGGGCCTAGAAAAATAATAGTAATTTTCGAAGAAAAAATACAAATTTTTACCCACTAGGGGTATTTTCGTAATTTGCTATCGAGACTGATAATTTGCACCATACTGAGAAACATTAAGTCAATATGGGTGCAATTGAGGTATAAAAATTGAAAAAAATTAATTTGGAGTTTAAATGGACGCGTATATCGATTTATCGGGTAAAAGACCGAAATAGGCTAACATCTTGTTTAGGCAAAATTTAGACATTTTGCACTTCATATCATGCATTACAAGTATAAATTAGTTTATTTTGGTTTAGTACCAAAGTAGTAAACCTCTTAATTGTGCAATTTGTCAAGGTGGCGAATCCTCTGGCAAGGGCAAAGAAATCGCACTCGAGGAGTAATAGTTGGAGTACCTGAATTTAGTTTTCAGAAACTGTGAGTAAACTTATTATCATCTTAATTATCTAGAGTAGTTTTATACAATTGTGTGATTTTATGGAAAATGGGTTTAAATGGTAAATTGCTATGTTTTAAGAGAAATTGTGATTTTATAAATTTTCTGAAAAATCGAATACTGGTTTTGAAAATAGAGTAATTGGAGACTGCTTGCTTCTATTGTAAATTTATGGTTTTAAATTGAATGGCTTATGACAATAAATGAGCATGAATGGCTAAACTGATTTTGGTGTTAGAATTATTTGTACTGTGTATTTAGCCTTGAGAGGCTAGGTTGAGATAAATTGCCATGTCATGCAGAAAAAGATTTTATAAATCAGGTGGTAGATAAAAGATTAACTACTGCAGTGGTGGGGGTTCCGTGGGTCAGCTTATTAGAGGGGCACGGTAAACTCCTTTATATTCTCACCTCGGTCTAGAGGCGCGTAGGGTATCTCCTGAGTTGGACTTTTTGAGTGCACTTCACGTGGACCACTGCGTGAGAGTGAGACTCAGCCAACACCAAGGAACGACTATGTTTCAAAATAAAAATATGATTTATGCGAAATATGAATTTTTAACAGCCTTGGTGGACTTAGTTGGATACCCCTGGTCCAAGTGTCCCTGAGTACAGGATTTGGCATGAGCCAAGTTTTGAGTAATTCACGAGCCATATTGATTATTTGGTTGAAATGAATATTCGTGATGTGAAAAATTTACTGAAGTTAATTATTTTTAATTGTCTCAATTTACTCGCCTTTAGATAGTTTAGATGGTGTCTGTTTACTCACTGGGATTTTATAATCTCACCACCCTCAATTCCTCACATTTCAAGTTCGGGATAGCCGGTAGATAGTCGATTGCATCAAGGACTTCAGTTAGCCTTGCATTGACAAAATTATAGGTTCACAAACTCGCATCTTATTGGTTAGTTGGGGACCCACGTGTCATTGTAAAAGTAATTTTATACTTTAGTTATTTGATTTAAAGTATGTATGAACATATTTAGCTTTTACACCATGTTTTCGGCGGGTTTCGGTATTATCGAAGAAAAATGACGAAAATGCCCCTGTGAGCCAGAAAATAATATTTTATTATTTTGATTTGGCAACGACTTATGATTTCTTGAAATGCAAGATTTAATAACTATCGCTCATCGGGGAGATACGAAAGCTGATGCTAAGCCTTGCGGGGTTCCGATTGGCATTCAAAGTAATGAGTGCCTATCGGGACGTCGCGGCGGTTGTCACGAGCCTGATGGAAGTTCCGGGTCGTGACATAATCCAATTTAAGATTTATAAAATTTGACATAATCAAACCCAAGCTCCACCTTTGATTTTAATGCAAATATCTTGCAACTTATAAAGGAACCACTTCAATGAGATTGAGATTGCTCCATCACTCATATCCTCTGTGAAGCAACAGATGTGTCAATTGGATGGTAATAAATCATGATGATCTTTCCTTAATATTACACATTTTTTATGTTTCTCGACCTAGTATTATTTCTAATTTACTTGCAGACAAGTTAGGCATATCAAAACCTAGGATCATGTAACGTTGATTTTTCCTTCTGAATAATATCTATTTCCCTTAATAAAAAGAACCCTTAATATAATTCCTTGTTATGTTTATATCCTATACATACCAACAAAAGGCATGTCAATTGATCCAATCCATAAATTCCCATCCTTCTCATGCACTTCACTGATTTTGTTTCCATTTTTATCTTCAATCGTTTCTAAAATCTCACCATCCTCACTTAACGTCATTGCCAATCCACTCCCTCTGTACTTTGACAAAACTAAATAAGCTTTCGTAACGTCAATAGGCAACCTAACCAAAGCATTTCCCAGTCGAGGAAATGAGAGAATCCAAGCTAAAATCTTGTCTCTTCTTGAATGCATGGCCACCCAAAATCCTCCTCTGGGGCTTCGTATGATGTTGTCTGGGAATCCTGGGAGTTGTGCAAAAGTTTCCAGAGTTTCAGCTTTTGATGTGTTCAGCCAGTACCTTAGGATTCTGCACTTGGTGGTTTCGGCAAAGACAAGAAAGCTGCCACCGTTGCTTAATGCCACTCCATTGGGGAATGAAAGATTG
This sequence comes from Theobroma cacao, assembly GCF_053813885.1. NCBI lineage: Eukaryota > Viridiplantae > Streptophyta > Magnoliopsida > Malvales > Malvaceae > Theobroma > Theobroma cacao. Next base: position 31,873,095 of record NC_142643.1, read on the forward strand.
TTTAAAACAACACGTACTTGCTTGCTTTCTTGTTCATATTTCATCAACCTTCCCGTTTTATCCCCGTTTAGTATTATGGAGATAAAATTCCTGCAAAACAGTACCACTTTAAAACAAGTTAATAGTTATAATTAAAAATAATAAAAAAGAAGTGAGAATTTGAAACATATATAAATTACATGAAGGAAATGGGAAAAAGTCTTTTCAGATGTCCTCAAAGAAGATTAAGCAATATTGCTTTGGAAACTAGTTCATTTAGAATTTCATTTCGCAGACTTTTTGAGTAATTGAAAGTTTTGCTCACGCATTCCTCAACCATTTCTAGTTGGAAGAGTTTTCTATAATTGTGTAAAGTAGCCATTAAGACATGCAAATGACAATTTCAATGATGATAAAGTTCTACAATGACCAATCATAATATTTTCTCCACATTAAATCAAGGTACTTGCATTTCCAAATATAATATAACCTCCAAGTTTATTAGCTTGCATTGCAGATTTTATTTCTAAGAGTTTCTATCAATCTACTTTTATTCCATTTTAGAGATAGACAGATTCAATTATAGATTCCATAAGTCTGTGTCTCTTAGCTCACATTTTGATTTATTTATGTTCTTTTTCTTGAAAGTGTCATTTATGAATACCTAGACATTCAAAATTCGAACAAAAACATTTTTCATTGTTGATGCTATTTTTGGCATTTCTAATATGTCTTTTGTTTTTCTTTCACTTCAAAAACTCATTAAATTAAACATGTGATCAATTCACTGATATCAAACAAGATATTAGTTTTGGACGTCGCATCTTGTATAAGACAACCCATGTTTTAAGTCAATAGCTTAAAAATTCTAGTAATTTCTCATAAGCAAAAGGTTCTATTCTATATTCGGTTTTTAGGAGAACCAATTGAACTTGTTTAGTTTACAAGTTGTTCGGTTATTTTTTAAATTTTGACTGATTTTATTGACTTTAATATAAAATTCAATTTAGAGCCTGTTTGACTTAGTTTTTTTTTTTAGCTTAAAAGCTATTATGTAGCTTTTATGAAAGATAATATCTTTTAAAATTAAGTTAAAACTGTTTGGTAAAATAAATTATATAAGCTCTAATTTTGATTAAAATTATCATAAAAGGTATTCATGTCATTTTCAATTACCTAATAAACTGAACCGATACAAATCTACTTCAAGCTTATATACGATTTCAAATATTAAAATAGAAATTCATACAGAAATGGAACAACTCTCAAATTTTGTATAGTAGTAATAGTATTAAATTTTTGTTGATTTAGCAAACAATCGGACCATGATACTTCAATTTCCAAGAAAGAAGAGAAAAGAGGAAATGATGTACTTGACATTAAAATCCTTGGTGAAAAAGAGAGAAAACCTTTAAATAGTACATGAATGTAATTTTGAATTTTGAGTTCTCCTTTTTCTTAATCTTTGTAAGAACAAAAAAAAATCATAAATTTCACTATTCTGTTGCTTCGTCTTCTATCTTTTTCTCTCTCTTTTTTTTTTTAATAGTCTTTGTCAAGAGAGGTAGAGGAGAAGGAGATTGCGGTTTGCGTTGGAAAAAGGTGATTTGTAGAAAGAGGGAGAGGAAAGGATCTTTGTAAAAACAAAAAAATCTCAAATTTTGCTATTATATTGCTGGGTCTTTTTTTTTTCTTTTATTTTCTAGTAGTATTTGCAAAGAGAGATAGAGAATGGGGAGATTGCGATTTGCGTTGGAGAAGGGTGATTTGCAAATGAAAGAAGAGGAGAAAGAGATAATTAAAATAGGGGTATTTCCTAAAAAGCTAGCGTGTTTTTAAAAAAAAAATAAGAGAAAGCTCCACTCTAGAGCTTTTCTTTAAACTCTTTTTTTAAAATTTTATTCTTTAAAAAAATTATTTTTTTTAAAGAGCTTCTCAAAATCTTGTTTGACCTGACTTTTACTTTTAAGAGGTATAAAAGCTGAAAAAAAGTCAAGCCAAATAAGCACTTATTCAATTTTTGATCTTTTTAAATCTAATCGATCGTTGCAATAACCTTATCTAGTAGGATAGTAAAAAATTGAACAAAATAATCTTACTTTTTCAAAAAATATATCACAAAGTGAAGTTGTAAACTTAATTATATTAATCTAGTGTGACTTTTCTCAAAATATATCAAAATATTGTGGCTTTCTACAAATGTAAACACTCAATTGTCTCTATCTAAAAAAGACAAACAATTATAAGATCACTTGTATAAATAAAATGTTAGCAAATAGCAAAAAAGTTTTTGTGAAAGTACCTCATTTGATGAAAAGAACTGCTGTCAGTGAAATAAATGGATCCATCGAATTGGTTGATGTCCAAACCATTGGTGAATAACAAAGGGTGCCTTGAGCATGCGTTGCAATGCTAGTTGCCAAGCCACCTTCAGGGCCAACTTTTAGTAGCCCCATGTAAGCATCGACAATGTAAAGCTCATTAGTGACTTCATTGAAACAGATGCCAAGTGGACGCCCACAAATGTGCTCTGTTAGTTGATGATCATGTTGCCCTTCACACCCTTTTTTGCTCAAAGTAGTCACTCATGTTAAAATTATCTACGAGCTCCCTAATTTCTTTATTCGTTTAAATTTTTTATTTTTTTTCCTTTAGAAAAATTTTATATTGTCTAATTTCATAAATAAATTCCACACATAAATTCTCTACACCTAATGGTGATTTTTTTTTTGGCAAATGCGATTGTGAGTTTTTTCTTTTTGAATAACAAGAGAATTTCATAAATTGCTTAGCATAAAAGTGCCATTACAAAGCAAGGAATCTAGAGAGGTATCATATGCCTTCCCAAGAAATTAATCTACAACTTCAAAAAGGAGGTATCAACCCCTGTAAATTACACATTCATAAGTAGCAGTATGTTGCACAAACAACATAGACAAATGTTATCATAAAACCTTGGCCTCAAGACAAATAATACAACAACATCTCCCAACAACCAATCACAACTTTGCTTACAATTGAAAGCCAGAATGACAACAACTTTAAACAACCAGTTGCAGCTAAGCTTACAATAGAAGTGGCCAAAAACATAAAACAGGAAATCATAGTTTTCGTAGCATAAACTCAATCCAATCAGAAAGGATCCATGAACCAGTAATTGTGAAGGGAGAACTATGTTGACTCTATATGTTTTTAATGATAACAAAACATTCCTCATTCATTAATGTCTAACTTTACTATTTAAATGTGCAAGATTTAATTTTATACCCCTAACAAAGTTGTTAATTAAAGGCAAGTGAAGGAGCTTGCTAAGTTTAATGAAGAGTTAATCAATTAAGAAGGAAAGAGCAAGTAATGAACAAAAACAGAACCTTAGTAACTAATTATCAAGGGACTTTAATCAGCTAAGGCATAGCTGTGTGATAAGCTGAAGCAAAATAGAAAAATGCTAATCGGTTAAGAGGTCTGGTTAATTGATTAGAGCATAAGGTCCATGTATCTTCAAGCCCCAAAAACAAGTTTGAAAATATTGTGATTGTTAAAGGGAGACAAAATTAAGAAGTTCAAAATTTGAAAATCTTCTAGTCGATGCAAGCTAATTTTAATCAGTTATGGCTAAAGGAAGTAAAACCCCAATATATTAAGGGAAGTGATGACCAATTAGAGGAAGACTGTTGTGTAGAGAAGTGAAAACAGAAAGTTTGTAATCAGTTAGAGCTTGCTGTAACCAATTAGAGGAAGTCTATTGAAGAAAATGAGTATAAAGGCAGAGAACTTTTAATAAGTTTAAGCCTTTTGTAATTGGTTAGAGTAGAGAACACAACAACAGGATAGTACAAGGTGAAAAAGTCGTAATCGGTTAGAGTTGCCTTTAATCGATTAGTCGAAGTTTGTCTCCCTTTTTGAATTTAAACATTAAAAGACAAAAATAACGGCTAGAAGTTCATCAGAGTTGTTCCTAACGGCTAAAAACTGTCTCCAACAAAAAAATTTGACTCCCCAAGTATAAAAGGAAGCTCCAACGGTCGAAGAAAAAAGAGAGTTAAGGAATTGAGAAGCAAAGAGCTACTTGGAGCAAAAAGCCAAATATTCTTCTAAAAAAACACTTGTCTGTCATTCCATATCCAGAAAAAGTGTTTGAGCTTGATTGTAATCTATCCGACTTATAAAGGTACTTAGTTGTACTTCTTTTTCTTTTTTTTTCTTGAGAAATTAGAGTGTGGGAAGCACTCTAAAGCTTGTTGTAAGGGATTAGAGCTTAGGTTAAAAGCTCACTTTATAAAAACTGGGTGGAAACTGTTAATTCCACTTGTTTAGTGAAGTTGGAGTGAAAATCCTTGATTGGAAGATCAAGGTAATGGATGTAGGTCAAGGGGATTGAACCACTATAGATATTCTTGCATTGTCCACTTCTCTTTACCCTTCCTTACTTGGTGTCCTTTAATTTTAACAAGTTTTAGTCCTTCCCTTCATCTAGTTGATTAAGTAATCTTCAAGATCTAAAGGGTTGAGCAAAAAATTTTTAATGCTATTCACCCATTCTAGCACTTAAATGAGACCAACAAGATAACATTAGTAATAAAATCCAACATATAGGAAAATTGACGAACATTAAAAGATGGATGAAAAATACCCTTGCCTGATGACCCAACTTTGGTAAGCCTGTTAGTTAGATGATTGGATTCTCTGCTAATATGGGTGAAGGTGATCTACTTGATGTTCACTTTAAGAACCTCAATGTATTGTAAATATTCCTCATTCACCAGGTCATAGGGCTAAGATTCAATACCTAACTAATAGCGTTCTTGGAATCACTTTCAACGATGAAAAAATAGGAAGCCCATGGTGATGAGAGGAACAAAGAAGGCCTTCTTTACTAGCAAAGAACTCAACATAGTTGGAGTCCTTTATACCTATGGGAAAGGAGAAGACTCCTTTAATGAAACCTTCATAATTTCTAACAACACCTCATATTCTAAGAGGGCTTAGCTTACCGAGGGTAAAACCGTTGATGTTAAGCTTATAGGAACCTAGATAAGGCCTTTTCCATTCAGTTCTATGCTTTAACTTATACTTCCTTATTTTATAAGTGATTTTACTTGGTTCCAAAAGGAAGTGAGAAGCAAGGATATGGTTCAAAAACCACTTCCTTTTGCACCAATAAGCCAATCTCATGAGAATAATGTTCAGAAGCTAATCAAAGTCAAGGTGCTTACTTAGGAAGAGAATTTCATTTCTGTTGCCACATAGACTATATGGTGAAAAAAAAAAACATTTTCCAAATGTTTGAAGGGTGCCAGTGAGGATTACCATGTTACCAGGCTGTGAAGAAGGAGGTGGCTTCACTTGGATGTACCCAATTCAGACTCTAGAGACTACAATTGTTCATCCAAAGCTCCCAAGAAATAAATCAAGTGAAAAAATAAGATGATTGGAGGTCTCAGGCTTAACACCACATAGGGTGCATTCAATGGCACTGGAGTCAAGAATTCCCCTTTTAAAGAGCTCATGCTTGACAAAAATTTTACCCAAAAAGACTTGCCACATAAAGACCTTGACTTTAGGAAAGACGAGTCTAGTCCACAACTGTTTCTGAACTATTTGTGATTCCCATGTGTCATGTTGGTGAATCTTGATGAATAAAGATAGAGTGTATCCACCATTAAGAGATTTTTTTTGAATAGCTTTGTCGGTGTCAAAAGGGTGCAATTGTATACTATTGACAATGCCTATGAAATTATTCTATTGTCGTCATTCTAACTAAAAGACTAAGCCTTACTTTTGATACACCATTTTCAATGATTGGCATTTTATGAGCAAAAATCAACAACCACACTTTTGTTATTGGTGGCTAATACATAGAGTTTTGGGAATTTATGGGAGAGGGGCTAATCATCAAGTCGTGGATCCATCCAAAATTAAATGTAGTGTTTATTTCCAAGAAAATAGTCGAGATTAGTGGTTATTATGTTATGGAAAGTGTCAAAAGGATAAAGCGGGTAGACAATGTTCCTCCATAAATATGATGTTTTATCTGAGGAGGCTACTAGAAAGAGGATTTAAGGATTCATATCATTCTTAGTAGACACCACCTTTCTACATAGGTTTTAAGGTTGGTTTGCAAAGCTCCAAGGCCAATTATTGTGGAGAGATCTATTTTTAAACCCCAAAATAATGATGCTAAAACCCCCAAATCTTTGGCTTTGGTGATGAAAGACCAATTAACATGGTGCATTTTTTTGTCTTTACATCTAGTCTAGAGAAAGTCTCCCTGAATTTTCTCTAGCTTATTCCTGACTTCCATTGGAATCTTAAAAATACAATAGATAGTATCATGAGAGGCTCTCCATAATTGACCTTATGACGATAAGTCTTCCACCCATTAAGAGATAGTGCCTTTTCTAACCAACCAACCTTCAATGGCAGTGCTTGATAACTAGTTGCCACAGATATGAAGAGCAAGTAACTATACCTAAAGGGAGGCCAACGTAGCTGGTAGTAAGATTGTCGATCTTAGAATCCAAATAAGTGGCTCATGACTAAAGATCATGATGTGGGACGTTGATGTTGAGAAAGCTACTTTTAGCAAAATTGATTTTGAGTTTGAAAATGGCTTGAAAACCTTTGAGAATTTTTCTCACATTTTTAAGATGCTTGAAATCAGATTGGCATAAGGCTAGTGTGAATACTCAAGCTTTCAAAAATATTTGAAGAGCTCACCTTGTGGCATAAAAAGCTTAAAGATTTCACAACAATATTACAGAGCATGGGAGATAGGGGATAACCTTGTCTTAACCCTTTGCATGTGAAATTGTGGTGTGGAGAAACCATTAAGGAGAAGTGAAATGGAAGCTGTGGATATGCAGTGATAAATCCATTCGCACCATCTATTGTTAAACCCCATAAGGTTCATTATAAAGATAAGGAAATCCCAATCAATGTAAATGAAAGCCTGTTCGAAGTTAACTTTGAAAAAATACCACTTCGTCGATTTTTCTTAATAGAGTTGATAAGTTCGTTACTGATGAGAAAGTTATCAAGAATCTGTCTTTCCTTAACAAAACCAACTATGTCTCCCTAATGATAATACTTGTGATCATTTTAAGTCTATTTACAAGGACTTTTGCCAATATTTTATAGGCACTGCTCACCAAGCTGATGGGTCTGAGTCGGGATAAGGTTGTGGCTCCCTTAGGACTAAAGTGATGAAGGAGGAATTTATATTCCTATTGAAAACACCATTAGTGTAAAAGTGATTAAAAAAGGACATGACGTTACCTTTGATAGTTGGCCAAAATTTTTTTGTCGAAGTTAATGTTGAAGCCATCAGGGCTAGGGGATTTGTTCCCATCATAGTCCTAGATGACATTCCATATTTTCTCTTCGAAAATTAGGATTTTCAAGGTGGCTTTCTAAAAGTCACTAATATTCGAAAATGAGTAGTAAAAGCCTTGAGTTTTAAGGTAAAGCCTTTAGCTTAAGGTGCCTTAAAGTGATTGACCTATTCAACTTGGATGTCTTTTGGTTTTTCAAGATTCGAACCATTAGCTATGATTTGGCGGGTATAATTTTTTTCATCTTCAATTGGAAACGATCAAGTGGAAAAATTTAGAATTTTGGTCACCATGTTGAGCCCATTTAAGTTTGAAGTTATTAAACCATGCTCTTTCTTATTTTCTGTAAATATCCCATAGCTTGGAGCGTGAGTTGGCAAAGAAGGTTTTTTCCTATGTGAAAAATGGCCTTATTTCAACTTCCTTCTTAATTTTGTTGATTTCATGTTCAAGAAAAGAGATTTGGCTTGTGTCTTGGTTATAGTGGTCGAACTTTCACTTTTTTACTGCAAATTTGAAGGCTTTTTCAACTTACTAAAGAAACGCGTTCTTATGTTGTTGCTATAGAGATATCAAGCTAGGCTGCTTTAACAAGGGATAAGAATTTTTTTTTCTTCCAACTAATGAAAGAAGAGTCTGAATAATGTTGGTCTCTATGAAGTTTTGTCAATTTCAAGACTAACAAAATTATGGTCGAAGAATGACCTTGGATGGCATTTTTGGATAATTGATGAGCATAGTAGAAGAAGCTTACTACTTATAAGGAATCTATCCAAATGACACTTGATAAAAGAGTCCCTATAGTCAGACCATGTATACAAACCACCCATCATTGGAAGGTATAAAAGGTGCATATCAGTGAAATGGTTCTTTTAAATGAGCAGGCTGGACTATTGTGAGGTTGGTAAGCTTGGGTTTGAGCAAGTTTGAGCTTGGTTATGTTATGGGCTTGTAAAGATGAGTTAATAAGTATGCTATGGGTATGGGGTTGAGAGTGACATAGGCTTGGTAGTTTAGTAGACCGATTTGGAATAGAATTTGTGTAATGCCTTTTTGGGCTTATGTGGGCTCGATTTTGGGTATATTTGGGTTTGGGGGTTTTGAGTGTTGGACTTTGGGTTGTCTGCATGCATATTAGGAATGGCCTAGGTTGTAGGCGAGCTACTTTCATGACTTCTAACTCATTAGATAGCCGACTCATGGCTCGATATAGTCTGACATGGGTTATCTTATCTCCCAGATTGAGTGGTATTGTTGCCTTGATCAAGTAAGGAATAAATAGTGCCAATCGTGGGTTTAAGCGTAAGGTGGTGGGTGGTTTCAAGCGAAGAAAAGGTGGTGGGGTTGTAGTGGTCATGGCAATAGTATGGTAGTGTGATATCATTTACTAGCCTTATTGTTACTGCCAAGTGACAGTTTCTTCCATTGATCTTAGTAACAGCATTGGGTGGGATAGTGATGTATTTTTTTTTTTATCGAGAATAGGAGTTTTGAACCATTCAGTCTCTTTCTCTTTAGCGGATTATCATTCATTGAGATGAAAGAATTATATATACATATATATATATATATATATATATATATCCGACTTTCTTGAAAGTAGCGTTCGACTACAAGTTTAGGGGGAGGTTTTCAACCCTTAACCATATGAAGTATTCTTCTGTAGCAATGTATTCTTCCTACGAAACAATTTTTGTGAACCATAAGTCAAATCATACTTTGTAGTTCTTTATATAAGCTTTTAAATCTTATCAATGGCAGAAAGTGATTAGAACAGTATTGCCTCCCATGGGTCTAATCACATATTAAAACCCTTCGGAGGAAAATATCTATTACAAGGTTCGGTGGTCAACGTAGTTGATGAAGGTACCAATAACACTTCTTTTGAGCCAATCTGAGTTTTCAACGGTTGCCTCTATGACATGGTAAGATTATGGTTGTATGTTGTTTGTGGTTTGGACTAAAGGTAGGTTGGGTTTGCCTTTAAGAACTTCTTTGTAAGTTCTTTCCTCCCTAAGGGACCTTGGGAGGGTTTTGATCGGGGGCTTGGCCTTTGGGTGGATGGTGCTACGTATTGGGTTAAGTGGCTTGCTAGTAAGAGCTATTCTCTTTCCTTCCTAGCCAATGCAGCTCTTTTCATTGATATGGGGAAACCATCAAGGATTGTGTTGCTTCTTTATTAGATGGTGTTTATAACGACCAGTTCCTTGATCACTATCGGCATCCAAGTCTTGCGGGAGAACCCGCCAAGTCTCGAACAAGCCTTATTTGAAACTCTTGTTAATACGTTATATTAATTCCATTGATCTATGTAATTGCTTTGAACCGAATAACTCTCTGTAATATGATTTGAACAAAAGTCGTTATAAATCGACTTAACTTTTATTCCTTATAATTGTAAAAATACAGCAAGGTTTATAATCTCTAAATGTACATTTGCATTAACATTATTTACAAACAAATTATGCAATGAACGACCCAACCTCTAGTAGCGGAGTGACTCGGAAGAAGGTGCTATGAGATGCCTTTACCTATCTGCGGTGGACAATATGTGCTGATGAATGCACGCTATGCCGATCACTATTTGCAAAAAGGGGGTGAGTCTCACAGACTTAGTGATCATCAGCTCCGTGAGCAGGGTGTACATGGGAAACAAGCTTAGGGTAGAACTTTTTGAATAACAAAACCAGAGTATAAAATGATAACCTTATAAAACCAAACAACAAATAAGGTGCTTGTGCCTTGTAAAAATAATTTCGTAAAAATCATAATGCAATACTTTCCTTGGCAAACAATGCCGAAATCAAAGCATAGTAAAATAAATTTCAATTATCGAAATCATTTATTTCCTTCATAAATACAATGGCCGTATAAAAATACACACACTCCCGAACGGTGTGGCATGTAAAAGTAACCGAGTATATCCACATTCATCAATTCATGATCAACATATAAAGCACTGAAAACTTTCAATTTAAAAGGGGAGCTACAACAAAACAATATTTCTCCACCATGCAAAAGAGTACGAGTCCAAAAATTCTCAAGGCTCTCGAGTACATAATCATAGATAATCAACTTGGTGGACCCTCTTCCACGTAATAACAATCCAAGATCCCCCTTCTAGCAGATTCCCACAGCCATGGCAGTCTCGATGATGTTGGTCGACATCGGAGAAATCAAATGGTCGCAACCACATTTATCAACTCGTGGCCTTGCCACGTATAATCACAGATCGTGGCCTAGCCACGTCTAACAGCCTGTCGGGGATCGAAAGGTTTTTTAGCTAGAGTTCACTTGTGCACAAGGGTCACACTATTCTGATGTGACATTCGACCTACTCTCGATGCTCTCGGTTTGTCAAAATCATTTTCAGAAACCAAATCAAGGTTTTCAAGAGTTATTCTTTAAATGATTTTAAAAAAAGGTTCGGCAACCTTTCAAAATTGTTTTCCACATTAAAATGCATGGTGTAAACATTTGCATAAAGTTCGAACTAAAATCGGCTCACAAGAATTCAAATTTAAGTCATTTATCAAGTGCAATCAACTATGCACATCACATAAAGATACAAGGCATGGTTTTGATGCAAAACATTGCAAAAGGGCTTGTTTTTCGGTTTCTCAAACATTTTACATATGTGTATATATATAGTATACAAAACAACTTCCAAATCAATTTGCATCCACAATTGCCTATCGTTTCTACCAGTTCATGCTTCTCACAAAAGTAGTGTATAAATCATAGCAAACCATGTATTCAAATCACTTGTCATTTTCTAGCAACTCATGCTTTCCACAAAGGCATTGGATAATACTATATATATACTTTGATATAGTAAGAATCTTTTAAAATTGACACCCCCTACTCACTTTTCTTGGTAGGATATTACTTCGTCAATTTAAACTCTTTGCATTTTTAATCGATCAATATCACTCGCTGTTTAACCATTATCTTTCTTAATTTACACGCACGGAAACAATCCTTTACTTGTCAATTTCCTGGCAACACTTAAATCCAAAATACTTAGCAACTTTACGATTTATTCTATCCCACACTTGTTGCCCACACTTAGCTTTATGCTTTTATAGCCTATTCTTTATTCTCCCTTTTCATTCAAGGACTAACCATTAACTAAGTAGTTCAATTCATGCTATAATTAGCATTCCTTCACAATTAATATTTTGCACATATATATATAGGTATCAACTTTACCAAAGAATTCTCAAGTCTTTACGTGCATAATTTTCTATCCTTTACTTTTTACAAAACATTTCATTCCCACAACATCCAAACTCATAACTTGTATAAGCATTCTTTCTAACCGTACCTAAGATAGCATAATCAATTTACATTGCATGCTTACCTTTGGAATGGCTTGGACTTTCATGCACTTCAATATTTCCTCCAAAGCGCTTTTTCTTTATACCTTAATTTCCACCATTCAACAATGGTTTGGTGACATGCATGCAGCTATTCTTTTTCAAACCTTGTAATTCTTTACTGTCATGAACATTTTCACACAATCACAATTCATTTCCATAACAAATCTATAACCAAAATCAAAGTTCCACTTACCATAAATTGGTGGAACCCGTGGATCATCCATATTCTTTTCCTCTTGATCCAAAGCTTTTTCTTTCATGTTTCTTGACCACTAGGAAAAATAACTCATATCTCTCAACAAAGGATGAATTTCTAGAAGCAATGAAGCTTGATGATAGGAAATGGCAAGAATTAAGCTCACGCATACTAAGAGAAAAGGAGTAGCCAAACACTTTTCTCTCAACTCTTTCTCTCCTCTCGAGTGGAAGCCTCACAAGGCTATTTCCTCTTAATTTTTCTTCGAAATGGGGTGGATCTCTCAAGGCAAACACACTTTGTTTGCTTTCTTTTTGGTATGGGCGAACATAACAAAAAATTGGCTTGAAATGGCCTTGTAAAATTTCCCATTTCCTTTCCATTTCTTTCATGGGTGGATTGCCCAAGGAGATAGCAACATTTCCTTTCATTTCATCCCAATTCACATTTCATTTCATCTTCTTTTATTTCCACTTGTGATTCCCCCAATTTGTCCACTTTATCACCCAACAATATTTCATGCAAATTCCCTTGACCAATAGCCTTGCCACCCCATGAACTAATAAGACCTCATGTAATTATTCAACTCTTGAATATGATTTGGCCTCCTTCAAAACCAATAGGATTTCATGCACTTTTTAATTTATTTCTTTTATTCTTAATCCTTTCTCTACCACCATGTGTACCCAATCAAATTTCAAGCATGGCTTTCTTTCAACGAAATATTCTTTGTTCTTTTTCTCTTTGTCATCTTTCACATGGTGGGGGTCCTACATGTCCCCCAATAAGCTTTATCCTTTTTACATGTAATCATTTGCATGTTACAGTAACTTCACATGCAATTTCCATCAAGCTAAGCAATCTCACTTGCATTTCATTTTACTTGCATCCAACTTGAATTTGATTTGGCTTTCCAAAACACAAATATGTACATCAAATATTCTCTTAATTTAAAATGGTGAAATTGCACGCAAGTCTTCCAACTTTCTCATTTTTACCATTTGACCCCTATAAACTTTTCATCTTTTATAATTTGGTCCTTTAAACATTTCATAAATTGCAATTTGATCTTTCAACTTGTTCATAATTACAACTTCACCCCTTTACTTTTCATTATTTGTAATTCCACCCCTCAACTGCTTATTCTTTTCAATAAGTCCTCCCATCATCCCTTTAATTCTAATTTTTTTCTATTTTTCTTCCTTTACACGTGTTTAAATAAAATATCAAATTCACACTTCACCAAGGTGTCACCTTAATATTAAAATATATACTTACCCTCTCTTACTTTATTTAAGGAAGACACGCAGGCCCCACTAATATCGTTTTTCTTCAAAATTCTTCCTTATTTCTTCTCTCCTACTTAGATTAGCCATATAGTCCTCCTTCATGATGAATTTCAACAACAGATAAATTTATTAATAAAATATTATTTATTCCAAAATTCTCCACTTGTCTCCTCGGGTCCTAAAGTATCTTACTTTGTCCTAATTCACTTCCAAATTACCTTTTAACTTGCTAATTCATCATCGATAAGAAATTATTATTTTATTATTATTTTTTTACATGCAAAATATTTTATTCTAGAATATTCCTTTCACCCGTCTCCATTCTTTCACACTTAATTTAGCTTTAATTAACCCTCGTCCTATCGATAAGGTCGTATTGGCTTTTTTACAAGGGTACAGGGTGTTACAGCGTTACTCATTTCTCATGTCTCTTTATAGTGAACAAAGACGAAGGTTTTCAATGAGTCACTATACAACTTGTTGGAGATGAAAATATCTTTCACTTGGCCGAAGTAGTTGAAGGCTTCCTTGAGTCTGGTTTTGGAGACCCTTGGGCTTAGGTTTTCAATGTAGAAGGTTAGTAAGGTGGAAAGCCAATCGTTTTCATGGGAGTTGTATTAGGTATTTGGGGGATTAGTTAAAAGGTTTTGGGAGCTATAGGGGCAGTGGTCGATAGTCCGAATGAATGAGGTAGGGGTGGGGTAAGGTAGTTCTACTGTGGGGATAGGTGTTTGGCTGGCGGTAATGGGGGTAAGGTCTTAGGCAAGAATATTGGGTGTTTTTTTGCAGAGTGTGAAAGGCTTAACATTTAGGCAAAGAATAAATCCTATAAAATTGTTATTTTTAACTAATAACAAAATCAATCCTCAGCCAAAAAAATTATAATAATATTATTTGTATTACTTTATAAGTTACTTACATGAAATTTACGGTGAGTGAAAGTTCTCTTTCATAAAAAAGTTTAAAATAAGAAAAAAGAAGATAATGTGTACTATCTTGAGCTAATTACACTCACCATATTTAGAATTCTAAATGTTATATTTTATCCTTAAACTTCTAATTTCTACATAAAAAAGTGTTAAACTTTATATATAGTTAATTTATAGTTAAACCAAGAGCTAATGTAAAAGGAATTTATAATATGATGTAATTGTTGGGATTTAATGTACAAGGATCTTCCTTTACCTTAATTTATAACTCTCCGAATGAGTAAGATTCGTTTTATTTATTTTGTAGGTTGGAAAGGAGACAACTAATTTTTATATAATGAATCCCTAGTCCCACTCATCATAGGATTTAGGGTTTTCTACACAAGTTACACTATTAAGCCCACATATAAGATTGAAGTCTAGCTAACAATCTCCCACTTAACTTAGCCTGATTTAGATAAAAGGAAAAAATATATTAAAAGAAAATATAAGTTTGCACTTTAATTACTCGAGAAAATCTTACAATCTCCCACTTGAACTATAATATTTAAATTTAAAATTTGAAAATAACTTTTCTTAAAACTAAATTACATGCTAAAACAATTGAAAATTTTACAGGTTAAATTATAAAAAAATTGGTTTTGAGACTACTCCAAATACCATTTGTACAATAAAATTTGTATATAGAAAAATAATAGTAACTACATCTACAAAGATATAGCGCCAATTATAATCACATATATCACCTAATCCTATCGACGTGAACTCGACGTGGTAGTGTTGTAATGAACAAAAACACTTTGTTGATTATCTATTTCATGTTCATTTGTTGTATCCATTTGCTAGTCATGTTATAATTTATTTATATAACTTAAGCTTGTAAGAAAAATACTTCATTTAATAAACCTGAATGTCTACCTTACATATCTCTAGATATATTTTACATGTCAAAGACATACCCTTAGGGCTATGAATTTATGCCCTATCTTATGCTTAAGACTAACACATGTCCTTAAGTCTTCACATATTCAAAAATGCATACACACACGAACAAACACTTTCTGATTGAATATCATTGAATAACCATTATAAGAAATAAATCCAGTTACATCATCAAGGATACGTTCCAAACAAAATTAAGCACAAAGCATAAAGCAATGTCAAATCCTCTCACTAACCAAGTACATCAAAAAACTTCATAATAACCTTGTCATAAATCTGTTTCTTGAAAGTGACAGGGGTAGTCCCTTGGTCAAAGATCAACTATCATGTCATCATTTATAATATGCTTTATTGAAATGTCACCCTTTTTCAGAAATTTTTTAACTTTCAAAATATTTTAGCCCCATATGTTTAGCCCTTATGATACTTTATTCTTGTTAGTGAATAAAACTGCTACAATGTTATCACAAAACAACTATATGGACCTAACAATATAGTTAACTACCGACAACTCTTTAATGAGATTTCTTAACCAAATAACTTGTGTAGTTGTTCTAAGTGTACTACAAACTCTGCTTACATAATGGATGAGATCACAAGTGTTTGCTTTATATTTTTTCAAGTTATGGCACCACTTCCCAACATAAAAAAAATGTATGGGAATGTGAACTTCCTATTATCTAAATAGCTAGCAAAATAAGAATTTGTACATATTAAGGTCTTCAACCTTTTTATAAACTAGCATATAATTCTTAATCCTCTTCAAATATCTAATTATTTTCTTTACAGTTTACTAATGATCTCTATTGAGATTAGATAAATATCTTTCTCAAAGACTCACTACTGAAGCAATGTTATGTCTCATGCACACTTGAGCATGCATCGGGCTTCTTACTGCACTAGTATAAGGCACTACTTTCATAAATTCCATCTCAACATCATTTAGAACATGGTGCCAAGTTCAATTTATCTAACACATGATATCAATGTATGTATGCACATTGAGAGAGTTTCAACAAGTGACGAGATCTGTTTATATGGATTTCAATCCCAATGACATAGGATGCTTCCTTTAAAAAAAAAAGCTTTCTAGAAAATAAATTCTCAATCTTTTGTAGTATGCCTAAACCATTACTAGCAAGTAAGAAATTATTAACATACAAAATAAGATAGACAAATTTATTTTCACTGATCTTGAGATATATGCATTAGTCTACCTTGTTTTCTACAAAACCAAAAGAGGTGATCACTACACACAAGATGAACTTTACAGTTTTGGCTCCCCGTTGGGACCATGACATGCTCCCTTGATGTGGGATTCATGGCTCCCCATTAAGACTATGACATTCTGCACGATGTGGGATTAATGGCTTCCTATTGGGACCGTGACATCCTCAGCCCCTCCAACAAGAACCCACTGTCTTTAATGGCAGATCACTAGTACCCCTAGAACTTGCTTTGATATCAACTGTCACAGTACCAATGGAGAGTCGTGAATCCCATATCGAAAAGGTTGTACTCTCCCAGTGGGGAGCCATGAGGATATCACACTCCCAATAAGGAGCCATGAATCCCACATCAAGGGAGGATGTTATGGTTCCAATGAGAAGCCATGAATCTCATATCGATTGTGTTTTAGAGTATGACTAGACATTTAAGGTTCACACCATCTTCAATGTGAGATGGTTTTTATGATACAAAATTGTGAGGCTAGCAGGCCAAAGTGGACAACACTTTATAGGTTGGTGTGAATCGTGACATGTTTGTTTTATTTGATCATATTATGAGTTATAATATTATTGTTGCTTGATTTAGATAAAAAGTAAAAGTATATTAAATAATGTAAACTCAAAATTTTTTTAAAAAAGTCAAAGATGATGTATTTTAACTTTCATGAAAGGTACAAAATGCTGCTACAAGTCTACAGCTTTAGGCCTAAGTAGAAGACTTGTTACAACAAGGCAACCTTATCAACAGCTCACACTATAGTTTTAATAATGTAAACTCAAACTTTGATTATTTAAAAAATCTAACAAAAAAACTCTATTTATCAGTTTAAAGGCTAATTTTTTTGTGAACTTTCCCTTTAAAAGTTACACTATAGCGAACTATATATGTCTATCGACCGGTAAATCAACAACTTTTTAATAGTTAAATTGAGGGAAGAATTCTTTTGAATACAAATTGAAAGTTTAAGAATTTTCTTTTAATATTTCAAATATTCAAGATGAATATGATATTCGATTGATGCAAATTAACCAAGAAACACTATACACATATGAGTGAAAAAGGTGTGTTTTTGGACAAATTAAGATAAATGGAATGATTGCCTACAAGCCACACATGCTGGCGTATTAGACATCTCTAAGCAAAGTCTTGTGATTGAAGAAAGATGTGTGTTCCCAATCAATTTGGCTGCAAGTAAATTGACAAGATTTATTTTATAATTTTCATTTTTGGATAAGGCCCAAGCCAAGGAAGCACAGATACCACACGTAACATGAGTACGATACAATACAACTAACACGACATGGTAATGTTTAAAGATTAATATTTGATGCATTGACAGTGTATAGTTTTTATACATAGTCAGGCAATCAAATTTTAACACTTATTTTGAAATAAATAAAATGTTGATAAGGTCTCAAAACGGTGTTAGGTTTTAATATCAACTTTTTATTTCTTTCAAAATAATACTTCATTAATGAAGTGTCAGAATTTGATAACTTAATAATATATAGAAACTATATATATCTATTGTCAATACATCAAATATTTTCCTATGTTTAAGATAAGATACCATATGATATGATATAATAATATATAAACATTTTTATATAATTTTTATATAAAAATATTTAATGTAAATGCAAAATTATACTTGTCATTCAAATATAATCAATTTTTTCAAAAAAGCGTTCTTGTCATTCAATTAGTTGTAATACGGTTGGATGGTTTTCAATCCTTCCAAATTCAACCCATTTGTAACCTATGCTTTAACGATCCATGGACAGATAAACTAAACAACTTAATTAATTTGGGTTGGCCGTCACACAATGTACGTTGCAGATACGTACCTCAATCTGGAAGTGATTGTAAAATTGATCCACAGTTGTTCATTTTCTTGCCACCTGATGATCTGACCATCCGATATTCCTACATAGGGACCCTCACCAAGTAGGTCAAATGCCATACTTTCAGGTCCTATGGCACCCACAATTGGGACAACTTCCAGTTGCCAAAGTTTGTTGCTGGAAGGTTGTTCTACGACGGATTTCTTGAAGAACAGCGTGATATGATTGACAGCTATTGAATGTTGAGGATCAACCTTTTCTGTCTTAGGGGTCGATCCTTCCAAAATAAATCACAATTTCTAACCTCTTTTGAACTACAACTTTGATCCAATCAAGAAGGAATCTATCCTCAATCACAAGTCCTTCTCACAAGCTCAAATCAATCCAATTATCAAATCTTATTGCATCACAAAAGGAGGATTGCAATCCAACCTATAATTAGTTAAATTGAGCACCAATTTCGAGAGTCAATCTAATTGCTCACCTATGTAGAGCTTTTACATAAACAAAGTTCAAGCCAAAGTTTGTTAAACAATGGAGTAGTGCCATAACCTCCACCACTTAGGGTATCAAGTAATGTGCCTCAGCACACGTCTAGCACCATAGCCTTTGCTAGATAACATTAATAAGCATGCGTCTTGCTTAAAAAAAAAAACAAGCATGTGTCTTAATCACTGCACATGTTGTCAAACCCTGTTCTATAAAATAATTACGACATCATTTACATGCTCAATAGAATGTTTGCATATTTAGGAAGTTCGAGGAATCGTTAAAAGATGATATTGCCCCTAATGGTACCATTAAGTCGATTAAGCCTCGAACTAGTTCAAATAGGAATTTTAAGGTGAAATTAAGAGTTTCGCAGTTCGGGGATGACTCAAAATGGTAATTAAGAGTTCGAGGATCAGTTTGGAGTCAAACCGAAATTTTCACTATCTAGGGGCAAAATGGTCATTTGCCGCTTGGGGATAAAATAAGAATTTTTAGAAAAGAAGTTTTTGGCCCCATTTGACTTATTAGAGTATGATTTGAGTATTGGAGTATGATTTGAAGTTTAGAAGTGAAAAGTTTTAATAACAATGCACAAGACCCCTCCCCGCTCCCCTCCGCCGAGCCTAAGACAATCCAAAAGCCAACGGAAAAAAGGGGTGCAACACGAGGACTTCCTAGGAGGTCACCGATCGTAGTACTACTCTCGCCGAAGCACGCTTAACTGCGAAGTTCTGATGGGATCCGGCGCATTAGTGCTGGTATGATCGCACCCGACATGTCCTGCGCCAACAATGCACGAGACCCCTCCCCGCCCCCCGTCGCCGAGCCTAAGACAATCCAAAAGCCAACAAAAAAAAGGGGTGAACCACGATGACTTCCCAGGAGGTCACCGATCCGAGTACTACTCTCGCCCAAGCACGCTTAACTGCGGAGTTCTGATGGGATCCGGCGCATTAGTGATGGCATGATCGCACCCGACATGTCCTGCGCCAACAATGCACGAGACCCCTCCCTGCCCCCCGTCGCCGAGCCTAAGACAATCCAAAAGCCAACGAAAAAAAGGGGTGCAACACGAGGACTTCCCAAGAGGTCACCCATCCTAGTACTACTCTCGCCCAAGCACGCTTAACTGCAAAGTTCTGATGCAATCCGGGGCATTAGTGCTGGCATGATCGCACCCGACATGTCCTGCGCCAACAATGCACAAGACCCCTCCCCGCCCCCCGCCGCCGAGCCTAAGACAAGACAAAAGCCAACGGAAAAAAGGGGTGCAACACGAGGACTTCCTAGGAGGTCACCGATCGTAGTACTACTCTCGCCGAAGCACGCTTAACTGCGGAGTTCTGATGGGATCCGGCGCATTAGTGCTGGTATGATCGCACCCGACATGTCCTGCGCCAACAATGCACGAGACCCCTCCCCGCCCCCCTCCGCCGAGCCTAAGACAATCCAAAAGCCAACGGAAAAAAGGGGTGCAACACGAGGACTTCCTCGGAGGTCACCGATCGTAGTACTACTCTCGCCGAAGCACGCTTAACTGCGGAGTTCTGATGGGATCCGGCACATTAGTGCTGGTATGATCGCACCCGACATGTCCTGCGCCAACAATGCACGAGACCCCTCCCCGCCCCCCGTCGCCGAGCCTAAGACAATCCAAAAGCCGACGAAAAAAAGGGGTGCAACACGAGGACTTCCCAGGAGGTCACCCATCCTAGTACTACTCTCGCCCAAGCACGCTTAACTGCGGAGTTCTGATGGGATCCGGTGCATTAGTGCTGGTACGATCGCACCCGACATGTCCTGCGTCAACAATGCACGAGACCCCTCCCCGCCCCCTGCCGCCGAGCCTAAGACAATCCAAAAGCCGACGAAAAAAAGGGTGCAACACGAGGACTTCCCAGGAGGTCACCCATCCTAGTACTGCTCTCGCCCAAGCACGCTTAACTGCGGAGTTCTGATGGGATCCGGTGCATTAGTGCTGGTACGATCGCACCCGTCATGTCCTGCGCCAACAATGCACGAGACCCCTCCCCGCCCCCCGTCGCCGAGCCTAAGACAATCCAAAAGCCAACCGAAAAAAGGGGTGAACCACGAGGACTTCCGAGGAGGTCACCGATCCGAGTTCTACTCTCGCCCAAGCACGCTTAACTGCGGAGTTCTGATGGGATCCGGCGCATTAGTACTGGTACGATCGCACCCGACATGTCCTGCGTCAACAATGCACGAGACCCCTCCCCGCACCCCGCCACCGAGCCTAAGACAATCCAAAAGCCAACGAAAAAAAGGGGTGCAACATGAGGACTTCCCAAGAGGTCACCCATCCTAGTACTACTCTCGCCCAAGCAAGCTTAGCTGCGGAGTTCTGATGGGATCCGGTGCATTAGTGCTGGTACGATCGCACCCGACATGTCCTGCGTCAACAATGCACGAGACCCCTCCCCGCACCCCGCCACCGAGCTTAAGACAATCCAAAAGCCGACGGAAAAAAAGGGTGCAACACGAGGACTTCCTAGGAGGTCACCCATCCTAGTACTGCTCTCACCCAAGCACGCTTAATTGCGGAGTTCTGATGGGATTCGGTGCATTAGTGCTGGTACGATCGCACCCGACATGTCCTGCGCCAACAATGCACGAGACCCCTCCCCGCCCCCCGCCGCCGAGCTTAAGACAATCCAAAAGCCGACGGAAAAAAAGGGTGCAACACGAGGACTTCCTAGGAGGTCACCCATCCTAGTACTGCTCTCGCCCAAGCACGCTAAACTGCGGAGTTCTGATGGGATCCGGTGCATTAGTGCTGGTACGATCGCACCCGACATGTCCTGCGCCAACAATGCACGAGACCCCTCCCCGCCCCCCGCCGCCGAGCCTAAGACAATCCAAAAGCCGACGGAAAAAAAAGGTGCAACACGAGGACTTCCCAGGAGGTCACCCATCCTAGTACTACTCTCGCCCAAGCACGCTTAACTGCGGAGTTCTGATGGGATCCGGTGCATTAGTGCTGGTATGATCGCACCCGACATGTCCTGCGCCAACAATGCACAAGACCCCTCCGCGCCCCCCGCCGCCGAGCCTAAGACAATCCAAAAGCCGACGGAAAAAAGGGTTGCAACACGAGGACTTCCCAGGAGGTCACCCATCCTTGTACTACTCTCGCCCAAGCACGCTTAACTGCGGAGTTCTGATGGGATCCGGTGCATTAATGCTGGTAGGATCGCACCCGACATGTCCTGCGCCAACAATGCACAAGTCCCCTCCCCGCACCCCGCCGCCGAGCCTAAGACAATCCAAAAGCCGACGGAAAAAAGGGGTGCAACACGAGGACTTCCCAGGAGGTCACCCATCCTAGTACCACTCTCGCCCAAGCACGCTTAACTGCGGAGTTCTGATGGGATCCGGTGCATTAGTGCTGGTATGATCGCACCCGACATGTCCTGCGCCAACAATGTACAAGACCCCTCCCCGCCCCCCGCCGCCGAGCCTAAGACAATCCAAAAGCCGACGGAAAAAAGGGGTGCAACACGAGGACTTCCCAGGAGGTCACCCATCCTAGTACCACTCTCGCCCAAGCACGCTTAACTGCGGAGTTCTGATGGGATCCGGCGCATTAGTGCTGGCATGATCGCACCCGACATTTCCTGCGCCAACAATGCACAAGACCCCTCCCCGCCCCCCGCCGCCGAGCCTAAGGCAATCCAAAAGCCAACCGAAAAAAGGGGTGCAACACGAGGACTTCCCAGGAGGTCACCCATCCTAGTACTACTCTCGCCCAAGCACGCTTAACTGCGGAGTTCTGATGGGATCCGGCGCATTAGTGCTGGTATGATCGCACCCGACATTTCCTGCGCCAACAATGCACGAGACCCCTCCCCGCCCCCCGCCGCCGAGCCTAAGACAATCCAAAAGCCAACCGAAAAAAGGGGTGAACCACGATGACTTCCTAGGAGGTCACCGATCCGAGTTCTACTCTCGCCCAAGCACGCTTAACTGCGGAGTTTTGATGGGATCCGGCGCATTAGTGATGGCATGATCGCACCCGACATGTCCTGCGCCAACAATGCACGAGACCCCTCCCCGCCCCCCGTCGCCGAGCCTAAGGCAATCCAAAAGCCAACCGAAAAAAGGGGTGAACCACGAGGACTTCCGAGGAGGTCACCGATCCGAGTTCTACTCTCGCCCAAGCACGCTTAACTGCGGAGTTCTGATGGGATCCGGCGCATTAGTGCTGGTACGATCGCACCCGACATGTCCTGCGTTAACAATGCACGAGACCCCTCCCCGCACCCCGCCACCGAGCCTAAGACAATGCAAAAGCCAACGAAAAAAAGGGGTGCAACATGAGGACTTCCCAGGAGGTCACCCATCCTAGTACTACTCTCGCCCAAGCAAGCTTAGCTGCGGAGTTCTGATGGGATCCGGTGCATTAGTGCTGGTACGATCGCACCCGAAATGTCCTGCGTCAACAATGCACGAGACCCCTCCCCGCACCCCGCCACCGAGCTTAAGACAATCCAAAAGCCGACGGAAAAAAAAGGTGCAACACGAGGACTTCCTAGGAGGTCACCCATCCTAGTACCACTCTCGCCCAAGCACGCTTAGCTGCGGAGTTCTGATGGGATCCGGTGCATTAGTGCTGGTAGGATCGCACCCGATATGTCCTGCGCCAACAATGCACAAGACCCCTCCCCGCCCCCCGCCGCCGAGCCTAAGACAATCCAAAAGCCGACGGAAAAAAGGGGTGCAACACGAGGACCTCCCAGGAGGCCACCCATCCTAGTACCACTCTCGCCCAAGCACGCTTAGCTGCGGAGTTCTGATGGGATCCGGTGCATTAGTGCTGGTACGATCGCACCCGACATGTCCTGCGCCAACAATGCATAAGACCCCTCCCCGCCCCCCGCCGCCGAGCCTAAGACAATCCAAAAGCCGACGGAAAAGAGGGGTGCAACACGAGGACCTCCCAGGAGGTCACCCATCCTAGTACCACTCTCGCCCAAGCACGCTTAGCTGCGGAGTTCTGATGGGATCCGGTGCATTAGTGCTGGTAGGATCGCACCCGACATGTCCTGCGCCAACAATGCACAAGACCCCTCCCCGCCCCCCGCCGCCGAGCCTAAGACGATCCAAAAGCCGACGGAAAAGAGGGGTGCAACACGAGGACCTCCCAGGAGGTCACCCATCCTAGTACCACTCTCGCCCAAGCACGCTTAGCTGCGGAGTTCTGATGGGATCCGGTGCATTAGTGCTGGTAGGATCGCACCCGATATGTCCTGCGCCAACAATGCACAAGACCCCTCCCCGCCCCCCGCCGCCGAGCCTAAGACAATCCAAAAGCCGACGGAAAAAAGGGGTGCAACACGAGGACCTCCCAGGAGGTCACCCATCCTAGTACCACTCTCGCCCAAGCACGCTTAGCTGCGGAGTTCTGATGGGATCCGGTGCATTAGTGCTGGTAGGATCGCACCCGACATGTCCTGCGCCAACAATGCACAAGACCCCTCCCCGCCCCCCGCCGCCGAGCCTAAGACGATCCAAAAGCCGACGGAAAAGAGGGGTGCAACACGAGGACCTCCCAGGAGGTCACCCATCCTAGTACCACTCTCGCCCAAGCACGCTTAGCTGCGGAGTTCTGATGGGATCCGGTGCATTAGTGCTGGTATGATCGCACCCGACATGTCCTGCGCCAACAATGCACAAGACCCCTCCCCGCCCCCCGCCGCCGAGCCTAAGACGATCCAAAAGCCGACGGAAAAGAGGGGTGCAACACGAGGACCTCCCAGGAGGTCACCCATCCTAGTACCACTCTCGCCCAAGCACGCTTAACTGCGGAGTTCTGATGGGATCCGGTGCATTAGTGCTGGTATGATCGCACCCGACATGTCCTGCGCCAACAATGCACAAGACCCCTCCCCGCCCCCCGCCGCCGAGCCTAAGACGATCCAAAAGCCGACGGAAAAGAGGGGTGCAACACGAGGACCTCCCAGGAGGTCACCCAT
The DNA here is from genome assembly GCF_053813885.1 of Theobroma cacao. Lineage (NCBI taxonomy): Eukaryota > Viridiplantae > Streptophyta > Magnoliopsida > Malvales > Malvaceae > Theobroma > Theobroma cacao. The sequence continues at coordinate 31,897,705 of NC_142643.1, forward strand.
CCTAGTACCACTCTCGCCCAAGCACGCTTAGCTGCGGAGTTCTGATGGGATCCGGTGCATTAGTGCTGGTAGGATCGCACCCGATATGTCCTGCGCCAACAATGCACAAGACCCCTCCCCGCCCCCCGCCGCCGAGCCTAAGACAATCCAAAAGCCGACGGAAAAAAGGGGTGCAACACGAGGACCTCCCAGGAGGTCACCCATCCTAGTACCACTCTCGCCCAAGCACGCTTAGCTGCGGAGTTCTGATGGGATCCGGTGCATTAGTGCTGGTAGGATCGCACCCGACATGTCCTGCGCCAACAATGCACAAGACCCCTCCCCGCCCCCCGCCGCCGAGCCTAAGACGATCCAAAAGCCGACGGAAAAGAGGGGTGCAACACGAGGACCTCCCAGGAGGTCACCCATCCTAGTACCACTCTCGCCCAAGCACGCTTAGCTGCGGAGTTCTGATGGGATCCGGTGCATTAGTGCTGGTATGATCGCACCCGACATGTCCTGCGCCAACAATGCACAAGACCCCTCCCCGCCCCCCGCCGCCGAGCCTAAGACGATCCAAAAGCCGACGGAAAAGAGGGGTGCAACACGAGGACCTCCCAGGAGGTCACCCATCCTAGTACCACTCTCGCCCAAGCACGCTTAACTGCGGAGTTCTGATGGGATCCGGTGCATTAGTGCTGGTATGATCGCACCCGACATGTCCTGCGCCAACAATGCACAAGACCCCTCCCCGCCCCCCGCCGCCGAGCCTAAGACGATCCAAAAGCCGACGGAAAAGAGGGGTGCAACACGAGGACCTCCCAGGAGGTCACCCATCCTAGTACCACTCTCGCCCAAGCACGCTTAGCTGCGGAGCTCTGATGGGATCCGGTGCATTAGTGCTGGTAGGATCGCACCCGACATGTCCTGCGCCAACAATGCACAAGACCCCTCCCCGCCCCCCGCCGCCGAGCCTAAGACGATCCAAAAGCCGACGGAAAAGAGGGGTGCAACACGAGGACCTCCCAGGAGGTCACCCATCCTAGTACCACTCTCGCCCAAGCACGCTTAGCTGCGGAGTTCTGATGGGATCCGGTGCATTAGTGCTGGTATGATCGCACCCGACATGTCCTGCGCCAATAATGCACAAGACCCCTCCCCGCCCCCCGCCGCCGAGCCTAAGACGATCCAAAAGCCGACGGAAAAGAGGGGTGCAACACGAGGACCTCCCAGGAGGTCACCCATCCTAGTACCACTCTCGCCCAAGCACGCTTAACTGCGGAGTTCTGATGGGATCCGGTGCATTAGTGCTGGTATGATCGCACCCGACATGTCCTGCGCCAACAATGCACAAGACCTCTCCCCGCCCCCCGCCGCCGAGCCTAAGACGATCCAAAAGCCGACGGAAAAGAGGGGTGCAACACGAGGACCTCCCAGGAGGTCACCCATCCTAGTACCACTCTCGCCCAAGCACGCTTAGCTGCGGAGCTCTGATGGGATCCGGTGCATTAGTGCTGGTAGGATCGCACCCGACATGTCCTGCGCCAACAATGCACAAGACCCCTCCCCGCCCCCCGCCGCCGAGCCTAAGACGATCCAAAAGCCGACGGAAAAGAGGGGTGCAACACGAGCACCTCCCAGGAGGTCACCCATCCTAGTACCACTCTCGCCCAAGCACGCTTAGCTGCGGAGTTCTGATGGGATCCGGTGCATTAGTGCTGGTATGATCGCACCCGACATGTCCTGCGCCAACAATGCACAAGACCCCTCCCCGCCCCCCGCCGCCGAGCCTAAGACGATCCAAAAGCCGACGGAAAAGAGGGGTGCAACACGAGGACCTCCCAGGAGGTCACCCATCCTAGTACCACTCTCGCCCAAGCACGCTTAACTGCGGAGTTCTGATGGGATCCGGTGCATTAGTGCTGGTAGGATCGCACCCGACATGTCCTGCGCCAACAATGCACAAGACCCCTCCCCGCCCCCCGCCGCCGAGCCTAAGACGATCCAAAAGCCGACGGAAAAGAGGGGTGCAACACGAGGACCTCCCAGGAGGTCACCCATCCTAGTACCACTCTCGCCCAAGCACGCTTAACTGCGGAGCTCTGATGGGATCCGGTGCATTAGTGCTGGTAGGATCGCACCCGACATGTCCTGCGCCAACAATGCACAAGACCCCTCCCCGCCCCCCGCCGCCGAGCCTAAGACGATCCAAAAGCCGACGGAAAAGAGGGGTGCAACACGAGCACCTCCCAGGAGGTCACCCATCCTAGTACCACTCTCGCCCAAGCACGCTTAGCTGCGGAGTTCTGATGGGATCCGGTGCATTAGTGCTGGTACGATCGCACCCGACATGTCCTGCGCCAACAATGCACAAGACCCCTCCCCGCCCCCCGCCGCCGAGCCTAAGACGATCCAAAAGCCGACGGAAAAGAGGGGTGCAACACGAGGACCTCCCAGGAGGTCACCCATCCTAGTACCACTCTCGCCCAAGCACGCTTAGCTGCGGAGCTCTGATGGGATCCGGTGCATTAGTGCTGGTAGGATCGCACCCGACATGTCCTGCGCCAACAATGCACAAGACCCCTCCCCGCCCCCCGCCGCCGAGCCTAAGACGATCCAAAAGCCGACGGAAAAGAGGGGTGCAACACGAGGATCTCCCAGGAGGTCACCCATCCTAGTACCACTCTCGCCCAAGCACGCTTAACTGCGGAGCTCTGATGGGATCCGGTGCATTAGTGCTGGTAGGATCGCACCCGACATGTCCTGCGCCAACAATGCACAAGACCCCTCCCCGCCCCCCGCCGCCGAGCCTAAGACGATCCAAAAGCCGACGGAAAAGAGGGGTGCAACACGAGGACCTCCCAGGAGGTCACCCATCCTAGTACCACTCTCGCCCAAGCACGCTTAGCTGCGGAGCTCTGATGGGATCCGGTGCATTAGTGCTGGTAGGATCGCACCCGACATGTCCTGCGCCAACAATGCACAAGACCCCTCCCCGCCCCCCGCCGCCGAGCCTAAGACGATCCAAAAGCCGACGGAAAAGAGGGGTGCAACACGAGGACCTCCCAGGAGGTCACCCATCCTAGTACCACTCTCGCCCAAGCACGCTTAGCTGCGGAGTTCTGATGGGATCCGGTGCATTAGTGCTGGTAGGATCGCACCCGACATGTCCTGCGCCAACAATGCACAAGACCCCTCCCCGCCCCCCGCCGCCGAGCCTAAGACGATCCAAAAGCCGACGGAAAAGAGGGGTGCAACACGAGGATCTCCCAGGAGGTCACCCATCCTAGTACCACTCTCGCCCAAGCACGCTTAACTGCGGAGCTCTGATGGGATCCGGTGCATTAGTGCTGGTACGATCGCACCCGACATGTCCTGCGCCAACAATGCACAAGACCCCTCCCCGCCCCCCGCCGCCGAGCCTAAGACGATCCAAAAGCCGACGGAAAAGAGGGGTGCAACACGAGGACCTCCCAGGAGGTCACCCATCCTAGTACCACTCTCGCCCAAGCACGCTTAGCTGCGGAGCTCTGATGGGATCCGGTGCATTAGTGCTGGTAGGATCGCACCCGACATGTCCTGCGCCAACAATGCACAAGACCCCTCCCCGCCCCCCGCCGCCGAGCCTAAGACGATCCAAAAGCCGACGGAAAAGAGGGGTGCAACACGAGGACCTCCCAGGAGGTCACCCATCCTAGTACCACTCTCGCCCAAGCACGCTTAGCTGCGGAGTTCTGATGGGATCCGGTGCATTAGTGCTGGTATGATCGCACCCGACATGTCCTGCGCCAACAATGCACAAGACCCCTCCCCGCCCCCCGCCGCCGAGCCTAAGACGATCCAAAAGCCGACGGAAAAGAGGGGTGCAACACGAGGACCTCCCAGGAGGTCACCCATCCTAGTACCACTCTCGCCCAAGCACGCTTAACTGCGGAGCTCTGATGGGATCCGGTGCATTAGTGCTGGTACGATCGCACCCGACATGTCCTGCGCCAACAATGCACAAGACCCCTCCCCGCCCCCCGCCGCCGAGCCTAAGACGATCCAAAAGCCGACGGAAAAGAGGGGTGCAACACGAGGACCTCCCAGGAGGTCACCCATCCTAGTACCACTCTCGCCCAAGCACGCTTAACTGCGGAGCTCTGATGGGATCCGGTGCATTAGTGCTGGTAGGATCGCACCCGACATGTCCTGCGCCAACAATGCACAAGACCCCTCCCCGCCCCCCGCCGCCGAGCCTAAGACGATCCAAAAGCCGACGGAAAAAAGGGGTGCAACACGAGGACCTCCCAGGAGGTCACCCATCCTAGTACCACTCTCGCCCAAGCACGCTTAGCTGCGGAGTTCTGATGGGATCCGGTGCATTAGTGCTGGTACGATCGCACCCGACATGTCCTGCGCCAACAATGCACAAGACCCCTCCCCGCCCCCCGCCGCCGAGCCTAAGACGATCCAAAAGCCGACGGAAAAGAGGGGTGCAACACGAGGACCTCCCAGGAGGTCACCCATCCTAGTACCACTCTCGCCCAAGCACGCTTAACTGCGGAGCTCTGATGGGATCCGGTGCATTAGTGCTGGTAGGATCGCACCCGACATGTCCTGCGCCAACAATGCACAAGACCCCTCCCCGCCCCCCGCCGCCGAGCCTAAGACGATCCAAAAGCCGACGGAAAAAAGGGGTGCAACACGAGGACCTCCCAGGAGGTCACCCATCCTAGTACCACTCTCGCCCAAGCACGCTTAGCTGCGGAGCTCTGATGGGATCCGGTGCATTAGTGCTGGTAGGATCGCACCCGACATGTCCTGCGCCAACAATGCACAAGACCCCTCCCCGCCCCCCGCCGCCGAGCCTAAGACGATCCAAAAGCCGACGGAAAAGAGGGGTGCAACACGAGGACCTCCCAGGAGGTCACCCATCCTAGTACCACTCTCGCCCAAGCACGCTTAACTGCGGAGCTCTGATGGGATCCGGTGCATTAGTGCTGGTAGGATCGCACCCGACATGTCCTGCGCCAACAATGCACAAGACCCCTCCCCGCCCCCCGCCGCCGAGCCTAAGACGATCCAAAAGCCGACGGAAAAAAGGGGTGCAACACGAGGACCTCCCAGGAGGTCACCCATCCTAGTACCACTCTCGCCCAAGCACGCTTAGCTGCGGAGCTCTGATGGGATCCGGTGCATTAGTGCTGGTACGATCGCACCCGACATGTCCTGCGCCAACAATGCACAAGACCCCTCCCCGCCCCCCGCCGCCGAGCCTAAGACGATCCAAAAGCCGACGGAAAAGAGGGGTGCAACACGAGGACCTCCCAGGAGGTCACCCATCCTAGTACCACTCTCGCCCAAGCACGCTTAACTGCGGAGCTCTGATGGGATCCGGTGCATTAGTGCTGGTAGGATCGCACCCGACATGTCCTGCGCCAACAATGCACAAGACCCCTCCCCGCCCCCCGCCGCCGAGCCTAAGACGATCCAAAAGCCGACGGAAAAGAGGGGTGCAACACGAGGACCTCCCAGGAGGTCACCCATCCTAGTACCACTCTCGCCCAAGCACGCTTAGCTGCGGAGCTCTGATGGGATCCGGTGCATTAGTGCTGGTAGGATCGCACCCGACATGTCCTGCGCCAACAATGCACAAGACCCCTCCCCGCCCCCCGCCGCCGAGCCTAAGACGATCCAAAAGCCGACGGAAAAAAGGGGTGCAACACGAGGACCTCCCAGGAGGTCACCCATCCTAGTACCACTCTCGCCCAAGCACGCTTAGCTGCGGAGCTCTGATGGGATCCGGTGCATTAGTGCTGGTACGATCGCACCCGACATGTCCTGCGCCAACAATGCACAAGACCCCTCCCCGCCCCCCGCCGCCGAGCCTAAGACGATCCAAAAGCCGACGGAAAAAAGGGGTGCAACACGAGGACCTCCCAGGAGGTCACCCATCCTAGTACCACTCTCGCCCAAGCACGCTTAACTGCGGAGCTCTGATGGGATCCGGTGCATTAGTGCTGGTAGGATCGCACCCGACATGTCCTGCGCCAACAATGCACAAGACCCCTCCCCGCCCCCCGCCGCCGAGCCTAAGACGATCCAAAAGCCGACGGAAAAGAGGGGTGCAACACGAGGACCTCCCAGGAGGTCACCCATCCTAGTACCACTCTCGCCCAAGCACGCTTAGCTGCGGAGTTCTGATGGGATCCGGTGCATTAGTGCTGGTATGATCGCACCCGACATGTCCTGCGCCAACAATGCACAAGACCCCTCCCCGCCCCCCGCCGCCGAGCCTAAGACGATCCAAAAGCCGACGGAAAAGAGGGGTGCAACACGAGGACCTCCCAGGAGGTCACCCATCCTAGTACCACTCTCGCCCAAGCACGCTTAGCTGCGGAGTTCTGATGGGATCCGGTGCATTAGTGCTGGTATGATCGCACCCGACATGTCCTGCGCCAACAATGCACAAGACCCCTCCCCGCCCCCCGCCGCCGAGCCTAAGACGATCCAAAAGCCGACGGAAAAGAGGGGTGCAACACGAGGACCTCCCAGGAGGTCACCCATCCTAGTACCACTCTCGCCCAAGCACGCTTAACTGCGGAGCTCTGATGGGATCCGGTGCATTAGTGCTGGTAGGATCGCACCCGACATGTCCTGCGCCAACAATGCACAAGACCCCTCCCCGCCCCCCGCCGCCGAGCCTAAGACGATCCAAAAGCCGACGGAAAAAAGGGGTGCAACACGAGGACCTCCCAGGAGGTCACCCATCCTAGTACCACTCTCGCCCAAGCACGCCTAGCTGCGGAGTTCTGATGGGATCCGGTGCATTAGTGCTGGTATGATCGCACCCGACATGTCCTGCGCCAACAATGCACAAGACCCCTCCCCGCCCCCCGCCGCCGAGCCTAAGACGATCCAAAAGCCGACGGAAAAAAGGGGTGCAACACGAGGACTTCCCAGGAGGTCACCCATCCTAGTACTACTCTCGCCCAAGCACGCCTAACTGCGGAGCTCTGATGGGATCCGGTGCATTAGTGCTGGTATGATCGCACCCGACATGTCCTGCGCCAACAATGCACAAGACCCCTCCCCGCCCCCCGCCGCCGAGCCTAAGACGATCCAAAAGCCGACGGAAAAAGGGGGTGCAACACGAGGACTTCCCAGGAGGTCACCCATCCTAGTACTACTCTCGCCCAAGCACGCCTAACTGCGGAGCTCTGATGGGATCCGGTGCATTAGTGCTGGTATGATCGCACCCGACATGTCCTGCGCCAACAATGCACAAGACCCCTCCCCGCCCCCCGCCGCCGAGCCTAAGACGATCCAAAAGCCGACGGAAAAAAGGGGGTGCAACACGAGGACTTCCCAGGAGGTCACCCATCCTAGTACTACTCTCGCCCAAGCACGCCTAACTGCGGAGCTCTGATGGGATCCGGTGCATTAGTGCTGGTATGATCGCACCCGACATGTCCTGCGCCAACAATGCACAAGACCCCTCCCCGCCCCCCGCCGCCGAGCCTAAGACGATCCAAAAGCCGACGGAAAAAAGGGGGTGCAACACGAGGACTTCCCAGGAGGTCACCCATCCTAGTACTACTCTCGCCCAAGCACGCCTAACTGCGGAGCTCTGATGGGATCCGGTGCATTAGTGCTGGTATGATCGCACCCGACATGTCCTGCGCCAACAATGCACAAGACCCCTCCCCGCCCCCCGCCGCCGAGCCTAAGACGATCCAAAAGCCGACGGAAAAAGGGGGTGCAACACGAGGACTTCCCAGGAGGTCACCCATCCTAGTACTACTCTCGCCCAAGCACGCTTAACTGCGGAGCTCTGATGGGATCCGGTGCATTAGTGCTGGTATGATCGCACCCGACATGTCCTGCGCCAACAATGCACAAGACCCCTCCCCGCCCCCCGCCGCCGAGCCTAAGACGATCCAAAAGCCGACGGAAAAAGGGGGTGCAACACGAGGACTTCCCAGGAGGTCACCCATCCTAGTACTACTCTCGCCCAAGCACGCTTAACTGCGGAGCTCTGATGGGATCCGGTGCATTAGTGCTGGTATGATCGCACCCGACATGTCCTGCGCCAACAATGCACAAGACCCCTCCCCGCCCCCCGCCGCCGAGCCTAAGACGATCCAAAAGCCGACGGAAAAAAGGGGTGCAACACGAGGACTTCCCAGGAGGTCACCCATCCTAGTACTACTCTCGCCCAAGCACGCTTAACTGCGGAGCTCTGATGGGATCCGGTGCATTAGTGCTGGTATGATCGCACCCGACATGTCCTGCGCCAACAATGCACAAGACCCCTCCCCGCCCCCCGCCGCCGAGCCTAAGACGATCCAAAAGCCGACGGAAAAAAGGGGTGCAACACGAGGACTTCCCAGGAGGTCACCCATCCTAGTACTACTCTCGCCCAAGCACGCTTAACTGCGGAGCTCTGATGGGATCCGGTGCATTAGTGCTGGTATGATCGCACCCGACATGTCCTGCGCCAACAATGCACAAGACCCCTCCCCGCCCCCCGCCGCCGAGCCTAAGACGATCCAAAAGCCGACGGAAAAAAGGGGTGCAACACGAGGACTTCCCAGGAGGTCACCCATCCTAGTACTACTCTCGCCCAAGCACGCTTAACTGCGGAGCTCTGATGGGATCCGGTGCATTAGTGCTGGTATGATCGCACCCGACATGTCCTGCGCCAACAATGCACAAGACCCCTCCCCGCCCCCCGCCGCCGAGCCTAAGACGATCCAAAAGCCGACGGAAAAAAGGGGTGCAACACGAGGACTTCCCAGGAGGTCACCCATCCTAGTACTACTCTCGCCCAAGCACGCTTAACTGCGGAGCTCTGATGGGATCCGGTGCATTAGTGCTGGTATGATCGCACCCGACATGTCCTGCGCCAACAATGCACAAGACCCCTCCCCGCCCCCCGCCGCCGAGCCTAAGACGATCCAAAAGCCGACGGAAAAAAGGGGTGCAACACGAGGACTTCCCAGGAGGTCACCCATCCTAGTACTACTCTCGCCCAAGCACGCTTAACTGCGGAGCTCTGATGGGATCCGGTGCATTAGTGCTGGTATGATCGCACCCGACATGTCCTGCGCCAACAATGCACAAGACCCCTCCCCGCCCCCCGCCGCCGAGCCTAAGACGATCCAAAAGCCGACGGAAAAAAGGGGTGCAACACGAGGACTTCCCAGGAGGTCACCCATCCTAGTACTACTCTCGCCCAAGCACGCTTAACTGCGGAGCTCTGATGGGATCCGGTGCATTAGTGCTGGTATGATCGCACCCGACATGTCCTGCGCCAACAATGCACAAGACCCCTCCCCGCCCCCCGCCGCCGAGCCTAAGACGATCCAAAAGCCGACGGAAAAAAGGGGTGCAACACGAGGACTTCCCAGGAGGTCACCCATCCTAGTACTACTCTCGCCCAAGCACGCTTAACTGCGGAGCTCTGATGGGATCCGGTGCATTAGTGCTGGTATGATCGCACCCGACATGTCCTGCGCCAACAATGCACAAGACCCCTCCCCGCCCCCCGCCGCCGAGCCTAAGACGATCCAAAAGCCGACGGAAAAAAGGGGTGCAACACGAGGACTTCCCAGGAGGTCACCCATCCTAGTACTACTCTCGCCCAAGCACGCTTAACTGCGGAGCTCTGATGGGATCCGGTGCATTAGTGCTGGTATGATCGCACCCGACATGTCCTGCGCCAACAATGCACAAGACCCCTCCCCGCCCCCCGCCGCCGAGCCTAAGACGATCCAAAAGCCGACGGAAAAAAGGGGTGCAACACGAGGACTTCCCAGGAGGTCACCCATCCTAGTACTACTCTCGCCCAAGCACGCTTAACTGCGGAGCTCTGATGGGATCCGGTGCATTAGTGCTGGTATGATCGCACCCGACATGTCCTGCGCCAACAATGCACAAGACCCCTCCCCGCCCCCCGCCGCCGAGCCTAAGACGATCCAAAAGCCGACGGAAAAAAGGGGTGCAACACGAGGACTTCCCAGGAGGTCACCCATCCTAGTACTACTCTCGCCCAAGCACGCTTAACTGCGGAGCTCTGATGGGATCCGGTGCATTAGTGCTGGTATGATCGCACCCGACATGTCCTGCGCCAACAATGCACAAGACCCCTCCCCGCCCCCCGCCGCCGAGCCTAAGACGATCCAAAAGCCGACGGAAAAAAGGGGTGCAACACGAGGACTTCCCAGGAGGTCACCCATCCTAGTACTACTCTCGCCCAAGCACGCTTAACTGCGGAGCTCTGATGGGATCCGGTGCATTAGTGCTGGTATGATCGCACCCGACATGTCCTGCGCCAACAATGCACAAGACCCCTCCCCGCCCCCCGCCGCCGAGCCTAAGACGATCCAAAAGCCGACGGAAAAAAGGGGTGCAACACGAGGACTTCCCAGGAGGTCACCCATCCTAGTACTACTCTCGCCCAAGCACGCTTAACTGCGGAGCTCTGATGGGATCCGGTGCATTAGTGCTGGTATGATCGCACCCGACATGTCCTGCGCCAACAATGCACAAGACCCCTCCCCGCCCCCCGCCGCCGAGCCTAAGACGATCCAAAAGCCGACGGAAAAAAGGGGTGCAACACGAGGACTTCCCAGGAGGTCACCCATCCTAGTACTACTCTCGCCCAAGCACGCTTAACTGCGGAGCTCTGATGGGATCCGGTGCATTAGTGCTGGTATGATCGCACCCGACATGTCCTGCGCCAACAATGCACAAGACCCCTCCCCGCCCCCCGCCGCCGAGCCTAAGACGATCCAAAAGCCGACGGAAAAAAGGGGTGCAACACGAGGACTTCCCAGGAGGTCACCCATCCTAGTACTACTCTCGCCCAAGCACGCTTAACTGCGGAGCTCTGATGGGATCCGGTGCATTAGTGCTGGTATGATCGCACCCGACATGTCCTGCGCCAACAATGCACAAGACCCCTCCCCGCCCCCCGCCGCCGAGCCTAAGACGATCCAAAAGCCGACGGAAAAAAGGGGTGCAACACGAGGACTTCCCAGGAGGTCACCCATCCTAGTACTACTCTCGCCCAAGCACGCTTAACTGCGGAGCTCTGATGGGATCCGGTGCATTAGTGCTGGTATGATCGCACCCGACATGTCCTGCGCCAACAATGCACAAGACCCCTCCCCGCCCCCCGCCGCCGAGCCTAAGACGATCCAAAAGCCGACGGAAAAAAGGGGTGCAACACGAGGACTTCCCAGGAGGTCACCCATCCTAGTACTACTCTCGCCCAAGCACGCTTAACTGCGGAGCTCTGATGGGATCCGGTGCATTAGTGCTGGTATGATCGCACCCGACATGTCCTGCGCCAACAATGCACAAGACCCCTCCCCGCCCCCCGCCGCCGAGCCTAAGACGATCCAAAAGCCGACGGAAAAAAGGGGTGCAACACGAGGACTTCCCAGGAGGTCACCCATCCTAGTACTACTCTCGCCCAAGCACGCTTAACTGCGGAGCTCTGATGGGATCCGGTGCATTAGTGCTGGTATGATCGCACCCGACATGTCCTGCGCCAACAATGCACAAGACCCCTCCCCGCCCCCCGCCGCCGAGCCTAAGACGATCCAAAAGCCGACGGAAAAAAGGGGTGCAACACGAGGACTTCCCAGGAGGTCACCCATCCTAGTACTACTCTCGCCCAAGCACGCTTAACTGCGGAGCTCTGATGGGATCCGGTGCATTAGTGCTGGTATGATCGCACCCGACATGTCCTGCGCCAACAATGCACAAGACCCCTCCCCGCCCCCCGCCGCCGAGCCTAAGACGATCCAAAAGCCGACGGAAAAAAGGGGTGCAACACGAGGACTTCCCAGGAGGTCACCCATCCTAGTACTACTCTCGCCCAAGCACGCTTAACTGCGGAGCTCTGATGGGATCCGGTGCATTAGTGCTGGTATGATCGCACCCGACATGTCCTGCGCCAACAATGCACAAGACCCCTCCCCGCCCCCCGCCGCCGAGCCTAAGACGATCCAAAAGCCGACGGAAAAAAGGGGTGCAACACGAGGACTTCCCAGGAGGTCACCCATCCTAGTACTACTCTCGCCCAAGCACGCTTAACTGCGGAGCTCTGATGGGATCCGGTGCATTAGTGCTGGTATGATCGCACCCGACATGTCCTGCGCCAACAATGCACAAGACCCCTCCCCGCCCCCCGCCGCCGAGCCTAAGACGATCCAAAAGCCGACGGAAAAAAGGGGTGCAACACGAGGACTTCCCAGGAGGTCACCCATCCTAGTACTACTCTCGCCCAAGCACGCTTAACTGCGGAGCTCTGATGGGATCCGGTGCATTAGTGCTGGTATGATCGCACCCGACATGTCCTGCGCCAACAATGCACAAGACCCCTCCCCGCCCCCCGCCGCCGAGCCTAAGACGATCCAAAAGCCGACGGAAAAAAGGGGTGCAACACGAGGACTTCCCAGGAGGTCACCCATCCTAGTACTACTCTCGCCCAAGCACGCTTAACTGCGGAGCTCTGATGGGATCCGGTGCATTAGTGCTGGTATGATCGCACCCGACATGTCCTGCGCCAACAATGCACAAGACCCCTCCCCGCCCCCCGCCGCCGAGCCTAAGACGATCCAAAAGCCGACGGAAAAAAGGGGTGCAACACGAGGACTTCCCAGGAGGTCACCCATCCTAGTACTACTCTCGCCCAAGCACGCTTAACTGCGGAGCTCTGATGGGATCCGGTGCATTAGTGCTGGTATGATCGCACCCGACATGTCCTGCGCCAACAATGCACAAGACCCCTCCCCGCCCCCCGCCGCCGAGCCTAAGACGATCCAAAAGCCGACGGAAAAAAGGGGTGCAACACGAGGACTTCCCAGGAGGTCACCCATCCTAGTACTACTCTCGCCCAAGCACGCTTAACTGCGGAGCTCTGATGGGATCCGGTGCATTAGTGCTGGTATGATCGCACCCGACATGTCCTGCGCCAACAATGCACAAGACCCCTCCCCGCCCCCCGCCGCCGAGCCTAAGACGATCCAAAAGCCGACGGAAAAAAGGGGTGCAACACGAGGACTTCCCAGGAGGTCACCCATCCTAGTACTACTCTCGCCCAAGCACGCTTAACTGCGGAGCTCTGATGGGATCCGGTGCATTAGTGCTGGTATGATCGCACCCGACATGTCCTGCGCCAACAATGCACAAGACCCCTCCCCGCCCCCCGCCGCCGAGCCTAAGACGATCCAAAAGCCGACGGAAAAAAGGGGTGCAACACGAGGACTTCCCAGGAGGTCACCCATCCTAGTACTACTCTCGCCCAAGCACGCTTAACTGCGGAGCTCTGATGGGATCCGGTGCATTAGTGCTGGTATGATCGCACCCGACATGTCCTGCGCCAACAATGCACAAGACCCCTCCCCGCCCCCCGCCGCCGAGCCTAAGACGATCCAAAAGCCGACGGAAAAAAGGGGTGCAACACGAGGACTTCCCAGGAGGTCACCCATCCTAGTACTACTCTCGCCCAAGCACGCTTAACTGCGGAGTTCTGATGGGATCCGGTGCATTAGTGCTGGTATGATCGCACCCGACATGTCCTGCGCCAACAATGCACAAGACCCCTCCCCGCCCCCCGCCGCCGAGCCTAAGACGATCCAAAAGCCGACGGAAAAAAGGGGTGCAACACGAGGACTTCCCAGGAGGTCACCCATCCTAGTACTACTCTCGCCCAAGCACGCTTAACTGCGGAGTTCTGATGGGATCCGGTGCATTAGTGCTGGTATGATCGCACCCGACATGTCCTGCGCCAACAATGCACAAGACCCCTCCCCGCCCCCCGCCGCCGAGCCTAAGACGATCCAAAAGCCGACGGAAAAAAGGGGTGCAACACGAGGACTTCCCAGGAGGTCACCCATCCTAGTACTACTCTCGCCCAAGCACGCTTAACTGCGGAGTTCTGATGGGATCCGGTGCATTAGTGCTGGTATGATCGCACCCGACATGTCCTGCGCCAACAATGCACAAGACCCCTCCCCGCCCCCCGCCGCCGAGCCTAAGACGATCCAAAAGCCGACGGAAAAAAGGGGTGCAACACGAGGACTTCCCAGGAGGTCACCCATCCTAGTACTACTCTCGCCCAAGCACGCTTAACTGCGGAGTTCTGATGGGATCCGGTGCATTAGTGCTGGTATGATCGCACCCGACATGTCCTGCGCCAACAATGCACAAGACCCCTCCCCGCCCCCCGCCGCCGAGCCTAAGACGATCCAAAAGCCGACGGAAAAAAGGGGTGCAACACGAGGACTTCCCAGGAGGTCACCCATCCTAGTACTACTCTCGCCCAAGCACGCTTAACTGCGGAGTTCTGATGGGATCCGGTGCATTAGTGCTGGTATGATCGCACCCGACATGTCCTGCGCCAACAATGCACAAGACCCCTCCCCGCCCCCCGCCGCCGAGCCTAAGACGATCCAAAAGCCGACGGAAAAAAGGGGTGCAACACGAGGACTTCCCAGGAGGTCACCCATCCTAGTACTACTCTCGCCCAAGCACGCTTAACTGCGGAGTTCTGATGGGATCCGGTGCATTAGTGCTGGTATGATCGCACCCGACATGTCCTGCGCCAACAATGCACAAGACCCCTCCCCGCCCCCCGCCGCCGAGCCTAAGACGATCCAAAAGCCGACGGAAAAAAGGGGTGCAACACGAGGACTTCCCAGGAGGTCACCCATCCTAGTACTACTCTCGCCCAAGCACGCTTAACTGCGGAGTTCTGATGGGATCCGGTGCATTAGTGCTGGTATGATCGCACCCGACATGTCCTGCGCCAACAATGCACAAGACCCCTCCCCGCCCCCCGCCGCCGAGCCTAAGACGATCCAAAAGCCGACGGAAAAAAGGGGTGCAACACGAGGACTTCCCAGGAGGTCACCCATCCTAGTACTACTCTCGCCCAAGCACGCTTAACTGCGGAGTTCTGATGGGATCCGGTGCATTAGTGCTGGTATGATCGCACCCGACATGTCCTGCGCCAACAATGCACAAGACCCCTCCCCGCCCCCCGCCGCCGAGCCTAAGACGATCCAAAAGCCGACGGAAAAAAGGGGTGCAACACGAGGACTTCCCAGGAGGTCACCCATCCTAGTACTACTCTCGCCCAAGCACGCTTAACTGCGGAGTTCTGATGGGATCCGGTGCATTAGTGCTGGTATGATCGCACCCGACATGTCCTGCGCCAACAATGCACAAGACCCCTCCCCGCCCCCCGCCGCCGAGCCTAAGACGATCCAAAAGCCGACGGAAAAAAGGGGTGCAACACGAGGACTTCCCAGGAGGTCACCCATCCTAGTACTACTCTCGCCCAAGCACGCTTAACTGCGGAGTTCTGATGGGATCCGGTGCATTAGTGCTGGTATGATCGCACCCGACATGTCCTGCGCCAACAATGCACAAGACCCCTCCCCGCCCCCCGCCGCCGAGCCTAAGACGATCCAAAAGCCGACGGAAAAAAGGGGTGCAACACGAGGACTTCCCAGGAGGTCACCCATCCTAGTACTACTCTCGCCCAAGCACGCTTAACTGCGGAGTTCTGATGGGATCCGGTGCATTAGTGCTGGTATGATCGCACCCGACATGTCCTGCGCCAACAATGCACAAGACCCCTCCCCGCCCCCCGCCGCCGAGCCTAAGACGATCCAAAAGCCGACGGAAAAAAGGGGTGCAACACGAGGACTTCCCAGGAGGTCACCCATCCTAGTACTACTCTCGCCCAAGCACGCTTAACTGCGGAGTTCTGATGGGATCCGGTGCATTAGTGCTGGTATGATCGCACCCGACATGTCCTGCGCCAACAATGCACAAGACCCCTCCCCGCCCCCCGCCGCCGAGCCTAAGACGATCCAAAAGCCGACGGAAAAAAGGGGTGCAACACGAGGACTTCCCAGGAGGTCACCCATCCTAGTACTACTCTCGCCCAAGCACGCTTAACTGCGGAGTTCTGATGGGATCCGGTGCATTAGTGCTGGTATGATCGCACCCGACATGTCCTGCGCCAACAATGCACAAGACCCCTCCCCGCCCCCCGCCGCCGAGCCTAAGACGATCCAAAAGCCGACGGAAAAAAGGGGTGCAACACGAGGACTTCCCAGGAGGTCACCCATCCTAGTACTACTCTCGCCCAAGCACGCTTAACTGCGGAGTTCTGATGGGATCCGGTGCATTAGTGCTGGTATGATCGCACCCGACATGTCCTGCGCCAACAATGCACAAGACCCCTCCCCGCCCCCCGCCGCCGAGCCTAAGACGATCCAAAAGCCGACGGAAAAAAGGGGTGCAACACGAGGACTTCCCAGGAGGTCACCCATCCTAGTACTACTCTCGCCCAAGCACGCTTAACTGCGGAGTTCTGATGGGATCCGGTGCATTAGTGCTGGTATGATCGCACCCGACATGTCCTGCGCCAACAATGCACAAGACCCCTCCCCGCCCCCCGCCGCCGAGCCTAAGACGATCCAAAAGCCGACGGAAAAAAGGGGTGCAACACGAGGACTTCCCAGGAGGTCACCCATCCTAGTACTACTCTCGCCCAAGCACGCTTAACTGCGGAGTTCTGATGGGATCCGGTGCATTAGTGCTGGTATGATCGCACCCGACATGTCCTGCGCCAACAATGCACAAGACCCCTCCCCGCCCCCCGCCGCCGAGCCTAAGACGATCCAAAAGCCGACGGAAAAAAGGGGTGCAACACGAGGACTTCCCAGGAGGTCACCCATCCTAGTACTACTCTCGCCCAAGCACGCTTAACTGCGGAGTTCTGATGGGATCCGGTGCATTAGTGCTGGTATGATCGCACCCGACATGTCCTGCGCCAACAATGCACAAGACCCCTCCCCGCCCCCCGCCGCCGAGCCTAAGACGATCCAAAAGCCGACGGAAAAAAGGGGTGCAACACGAGGACTTCCCAGGAGGTCACCCATCCTAGTACTACTCTCGCCCAAGCACGCTTAACTGCGGAGTTCTGATGGGATCCGGTGCATTAGTGCTGGTATGATCGCACCCGACATGTCCTGCGCCAACAATGCACAAGACCCCTCCCCGCCCCCCGCCGCCGAGCCTAAGACGATCCAAAAGCCGACGGAAAAAAGGGGTGCAACACGAGGACTTCCCAGGAGGTCACCCATCCTAGTACTACTCTCGCCCAAGCACGCTTAACTGCGGAGTTCTGATGGGATCCGGTGCATTAGTGCTGGTATGATCGCACCCGACATGTCCTGCGCCAACAATGCACAAGACCCCTCCCCGCCCCCCGCCGCCGAGCCTAAGACGATCCAAAAGCCGACGGAAAAAAGGGGTGCAACACGAGGACTTCCCAGGAGGTCACCCATCCTAGTACTACTCTCGCCCAAGCACGCTTAACTGCGGAGTTCTGATGGGATCCGGTGCATTAGTGCTGGTATGATCGCACCCGACATGTCCTGCGCCAACAATGCACAAGACCCCTCCCCGCCCCCCGCCGCCGAGCCTAAGACGATCCAAAAGCCGACGGAAAAAAGGGGTGCAACACGAGGACTTCCCAGGAGGTCACCCATCCTAGTACTACTCTCGCCCAAGCACGCTTAACTGCGGAGTTCTGATGGGATCCGGTGCATTAGTGCTGGTATGATCGCACCCGACATGTCCTGCGCCAACAATGCACAAGACCCCTCCCCGCCCCCCGCCGCCGAGCCTAAGACGATCCAAAAGCCGACGGAAAAAAGGGGTGCAACACGAGGACTTCCCAGGAGGTCACCCATCCTAGTACTACTCTCGCCCAAGCACGCTTAACTGCGGAGTTCTGATGGGATCCGGTGCATTAGTGCTGGTATGATCGCACCCGACATGTCCTGCGCCAACAATGCACAAGACCCCTCCCCGCCCCCCGCCGCCGAGCCTAAGACGATCCAAAAGCCGACGGAAAAAAGGGGTGCAACACGAGGACTTCCCAGGAGGTCACCCATCCTAGTACTACTCTCGCCCAAGCACGCTTAACTGCGGAGTTCTGATGGGATCCGGTGCATTAGTGCTGGTATGATCGCACCCGACATGTCCTGCGCCAACAATGCACAAGACCCCTCCCCGCCCCCCGCCGCCGAGCCTAAGACGATCCAAAAGCCGACGGAAAAAAGGGGTGCAACACGAGGACTTCCCAGGAGGTCACCCATCCTAGTACTACTCTCGCCCAAGCACGCTTAACTGCGGAGTTCTGATGGGATCCGGTGCATTAGTGCTGGTATGATCGCACCCGACATGTCCTGCGCCAACAATGCACAAGACCCCTCCCCGCCCCCCGCCGCCGAGCCTAAGACGATCCAAAAGCCGACGGAAAAAAGGGGTGCAACACGAGGACTTCCCAGGAGGTCACCCATCCTAGTACTACTCTCGCCCAAGCACGCTTAACTGCGGAGTTCTGATGGGATCCGGTGCATTAGTGCTGGTATGATCGCACCCGACATGTCCTGCGCCAACAATGCACAAGACCCCTCCCCGCCCCCCGCCGCCGAGCCTAAGACGATCCAAAAGCCGACGGAAAAAAGGGGTGCAACACGAGGACTTCCCAGGAGGTCACCCATCCTAGTACTACTCTCGCCCAAGCACGCTTAACTGCGGAGTTCTGATGGGATCCGGTGCATTAGTGCTGGTATGATCGCACCCGACATGTCCTGCGCCAACAATGCACAAGACCCCTCCCCGCCCCCCGCCGCCGAGCCTAAGACGATCCAAAAGCCGACGGAAAAAAGGGGTGCAACACGAGGACTTCCCAGGAGGTCACCCATCCTAGTACTACTCTCGCCCAAGCACGCTTAACTGCGGAGTTCTGATGGGATCCGGTGCATTAGTGCTGGTATGATCGCACCCGACATGTCCTGCGCCAACAATGCACAAGACCCCTCCCCGCCCCCCGCCGCCGAGCCTAAGACGATCCAAAAGCCGACGGAAAAAAGGGGTGCAACACGAGGACTTCCCAGGAGGTCACCCATCCTAGTACTACTCTCGCCCAAGCACGCTTAACTGCGGAGTTCTGATGGGATCCGGTGCATTAGTGCTGGTATGATCGCACCCGACATGTCCTGCGCCAACAATGCACAAGACCCCTCCCCGCCCCCCGCCGCCGAGCCTAAGACGATCCAAAAGCCGACGGAAAAAAGGGGTGCAACACGAGGACTTCCCAGGAGGTCACCCATCCTAGTACTACTCTCGCCCAAGCACGCTTAACTGCGGAGTTCTGATGGGATCCGGTGCATTAGTGCTGGTATGATCGCACCCGACATGTCCTGCGCCAACAATGCACAAGACCCCTCCCCGCCCCCCGCCGCCGAGCCTAAGACGATCCAAAAGCCGACGGAAAAAAGGGGTGCAACACGAGGACTTCCCAGGAGGTCACCCATCCTAGTACTACTCTCGCCCAAGCACGCTTAACTGCGGAGTTCTGATGGGATCCGGTGCATTAGTGCTGGTATGATCGCACCCGACATGTCCTGCGCCAACAATGCACAAGACCCCTCCCCGCCCCCCGCCGCCGAGCCTAAGACGATCCAAAAGCCGACGGAAAAAAGGGGTGCAACACGAGGACTTCCCAGGAGGTCACCCATCCTAGTACTACTCTCGCCCAAGCACGCTTAACTGCGGAGTTCTGATGGGATCCGGTGCATTAGTGCTGGTATGATCGCACCCGACATGTCCTGCGCCAACAATGCACAAGACCCCTCCCCGCCCCCCGCCGCCGAGCCTAAGACGATCCAAAAGCCGACGGAAAAAAGGGGTGCAACACGAGGACTTCCCAGGAGGTCACCCATCCTAGTACTACTCTCGCCCAAGCACGCTTAACTGCGGAGTTCTGATGGGATCCGGTGCATTAGTGCTGGTATGATCGCACCCGACATGTCCTGCGCCAACAATGCACAAGACCCCTCCCCGCCCCCCGCCGCCGAGCCTAAGACGATCCAAAAGCCGACGGAAAAAAGGGGTGCAACACGAGGACTTCCCAGGAGGTCACCCATCCTAGTACTACTCTCGCCCAAGCACGCTTAACTGCGGAGTTCTGATGGGATCCGGTGCATTAGTGCTGGTATGATCGCACCCGACATGTCCTGCGCCAACAATGCACAAGACCCCTCCCCGCCCCCCGCCGCCGAGCCTAAGACGATCCAAAAGCCGACGGAAAAAAGGGGTGCAACACGAGGACTTCCCAGGAGGTCACCCATCCTAGTACTACTCTCGCCCAAGCACGCTTAACTGCGGAGTTCTGATGGGATCCGGTGCATTAGTGCTGGTATGATCGCACCCGACATGTCCTGCGCCAACAATGCACAAGACCCCTCCCCGCCCCCCGCCGCCGAGCCTAAGACGATCCAAAAGCCGACGGAA
The DNA here is from genome assembly GCF_053813885.1 of Theobroma cacao. NCBI lineage: Eukaryota > Viridiplantae > Streptophyta > Magnoliopsida > Malvales > Malvaceae > Theobroma > Theobroma cacao. Next base: position 31,918,066 of record NC_142643.1, read on the forward strand.
AAAAGGGGTGCAACACGAGGACTTCCCAGGAGGTCACCCATCCTAGTACTACTCTCGCCCAAGCACGCTTAACTGCGGAGTTCTGATGGGATCCGGTGCATTAGTGCTGGTATGATCGCACCCGACATGTCCTGCGCCAACAATGCACAAGACCCCTCCCCGCCCCCCGCCGCCGAGCCTAAGACGATCCAAAAGCCGACGGAAAAAAGGGGTGCAACACGAGGACTTCCCAGGAGGTCACCCATCCTAGTACTACTCTCGCCCAAGCACGCTTAACTGCGGAGTTCTGATGGGATCCGGTGCATTAGTGCTGGTATGATCGCACCCGACATGTCCTGCGCCAACAATGCACAAGACCCCTCCCCGCCCCCCGCCGCCGAGCCTAAGACGATCCAAAAGCCGACGGAAAAAAGGGGTGCAACACGAGGACTTCCCAGGAGGTCACCCATCCTAGTACTACTCTCGCCCAAGCACGCTTAACTGCGGAGTTCTGATGGGATCCGGTGCATTAGTGCTGGTATGATCGCACCCGACATGTCCTGCGCCAACAATGCACAAGACCCCTCCCCGCCCCCCGCCGCCGAGCCTAAGACGATCCAAAAGCCGACGGAAAAAAGGGGTGCAACACGAGGACTTCCCAGGAGGTCACCCATCCTAGTACTACTCTCGCCCAAGCACGCTTAACTGCGGAGTTCTGATGGGATCCGGTGCATTAGTGCTGGTATGATCGCACCCGACATGTCCTGCGCCAACAATGCACAAGACCCCTCCCCGCCCCCCGCCGCCGAGCCTAAGACGATCCAAAAGCCGACGGAAAAAAGGGGTGCAACACGAGGACTTCCCAGGAGGTCACCCATCCTAGTACTACTCTCGCCCAAGCACGCTTAACTGCGGAGTTCTGATGGGATCCGGTGCATTAGTGCTGGTATGATCGCACCCGACATGTCCTGCGCCAACAATGCACAAGACCCCTCCCCGCCCCCCGCCGCCGAGCCTAAGACGATCCAAAAGCCGACGGAAAAAAGGGGTGCAACACGAGGACTTCCCAGGAGGTCACCCATCCTAGTACTACTCTCGCCCAAGCACGCTTAACTGCGGAGTTCTGATGGGATCCGGTGCATTAGTGCTGGTATGATCGCACCCGACATGTCCTGCGCCAACAATGCACAAGACCCCTCCCCGCCCCCCGCCGCCGAGCCTAAGACGATCCAAAAGCCGACGGAAAAAAGGGGTGCAACACGAGGACTTCCCAGGAGGTCACCCATCCTAGTACTACTCTCGCCCAAGCACGCTTAACTGCGGAGTTCTGATGGGATCCGGTGCATTAGTGCTGGTATGATCGCACCCGACATGTCCTGCGCCAACAATGCACAAGACCCCTCCCCGCCCCCCGCCGCCGAGCCTAAGACGATCCAAAAGCCGACGGAAAAAAGGGGTGCAACACGAGGACTTCCCAGGAGGTCACCCATCCTAGTACTACTCTCGCCCAAGCACGCTTAACTGCGGAGTTCTGATGGGATCCGGTGCATTAGTGCTGGTATGATCGCACCCGACATGTCCTGCGCCAACAATGCACAAGACCCCTCCCCGCCCCCCGCCGCCGAGCCTAAGACGATCCAAAAGCCGACGGAAAAAAGGGGTGCAACACGAGGACTTCCCAGGAGGTCACCCATCCTAGTACTACTCTCGCCCAAGCACGCTTAACTGCGGAGTTCTGATGGGATCCGGTGCATTAGTGCTGGTATGATCGCACCCGACATGTCCTGCGCCAACAATGCACAAGACCCCTCCCCGCCCCCCGCCGCCGAGCCTAAGACGATCCAAAAGCCGACGGAAAAAAGGGGTGCAACACGAGGACTTCCCAGGAGGTCACCCATCCTAGTACTACTCTCGCCCAAGCACGCTTAACTGCGGAGTTCTGATGGGATCCGGTGCATTAGTGCTGGTATGATCGCACCCGACATGTCCTGCGCCAACAATGCACAAGACCCCTCCCCGCCCCCCGCCGCCGAGCCTAAGACGATCCAAAAGCCGACGGAAAAAAGGGGTGCAACACGAGGACTTCCCAGGAGGTCACCCATCCTAGTACTACTCTCGCCCAAGCACGCTTAACTGCGGAGTTCTGATGGGATCCGGTGCATTAGTGCTGGTATGATCGCACCCGACATGTCCTGCGCCAACAATGCACAAGACCCCTCCCCGCCCCCCGCCGCCGAGCCTAAGACGATCCAAAAGCCGACGGAAAAAAGGGGTGCAACACGAGGACTTCCCAGGAGGTCACCCATCCTAGTACTACTCTCGCCCAAGCACGCTTAACTGCGGAGTTCTGATGGGATCCGGTGCATTAGTGCTGGTATGATCGCACCCGACATGTCCTGCGCCAACAATGCACAAGACCCCTCCCCGCCCCCCGCCGCCGAGCCTAAGACGATCCAAAAGCCGACGGAAAAAAGGGGTGCAACACGAGGACTTCCCAGGAGGTCACCCATCCTAGTACTACTCTCGCCCAAGCACGCTTAACTGCGGAGTTCTGATGGGATCCGGTGCATTAGTGCTGGTATGATCGCACCCGACATGTCCTGCGCCAACAATGCACAAGACCCCTCCCCGCCCCCCGCCGCCGAGCCTAAGACGATCCAAAAGCCGACGGAAAAAAGGGGTGCAACACGAGGACTTCCCAGGAGGTCACCCATCCTAGTACTACTCTCGCCCAAGCACGCTTAACTGCGGAGTTCTGATGGGATCCGGTGCATTAGTGCTGGTATGATCGCACCCGACATGTCCTGCGCCAACAATGCACAAGACCCCTCCCCGCCCCCCGCCGCCGAGCCTAAGACGATCCAAAAGCCGACGGAAAAAAGGGGTGCAACACGAGGACTTCCCAGGAGGTCACCCATCCTAGTACTACTCTCGCCCAAGCACGCTTAACTGCGGAGTTCTGATGGGATCCGGTGCATTAGTGCTGGTATGATCGCACCCGACATGTCCTGCGCCAACAATGCACAAGACCCCTCCCCGCCCCCCGCCGCCGAGCCTAAGACGATCCAAAAGCCGACGGAAAAAAGGGGTGCAACACGAGGACTTCCCAGGAGGTCACCCATCCTAGTACTACTCTCGCCCAAGCACGCTTAACTGCGGAGTTCTGATGGGATCCGGTGCATTAGTGCTGGTATGATCGCACCCGACATGTCCTGCGCCAACAATGCACAAGACCCCTCCCCGCCCCCCGCCGCCGAGCCTAAGACGATCCAAAAGCCGACGGAAAAAAGGGGTGCAACACGAGGACTTCCCAGGAGGTCACCCATCCTAGTACTACTCTCGCCCAAGCACGCTTAACTGCGGAGTTCTGATGGGATCCGGTGCATTAGTGCTGGTATGATCGCACCCGACATGTCCTGCGCCAACAATGCACAAGACCCCTCCCCGCCCCCCGCCGCCGAGCCTAAGACGATCCAAAAGCCGACGGAAAAAAGGGGTGCAACACGAGGACTTCCCAGGAGGTCACCCATCCTAGTACTACTCTCGCCCAAGCACGCTTAACTGCGGAGTTCTGATGGGATCCGGTGCATTAGTGCTGGTATGATCGCACCCGACATGTCCTGCGCCAACAATGCACAAGACCCCTCCCCGCCCCCCGCCGCCGAGCCTAAGACGATCCAAAAGCCGACGGAAAAAAGGGGTGCAACACGAGGACTTCCCAGGAGGTCACCCATCCTAGTACTACTCTCGCCCAAGCACGCTTAACTGCGGAGTTCTGATGGGATCCGGTGCATTAGTGCTGGTATGATCGCACCCGACATGTCCTGCGCCAACAATGCACAAGACCCCTCCCCGCCCCCCGCCGCCGAGCCTAAGACGATCCAAAAGCCGACGGAAAAAAGGGGTGCAACACGAGGACTTCCCAGGAGGTCACCCATCCTAGTACTACTCTCGCCCAAGCACGCTTAACTGCGGAGTTCTGATGGGATCCGGTGCATTAGTGCTGGTATGATCGCACCCGACATGTCCTGCGCCAACAATGCACAAGACCCCTCCCCGCCCCCCGCCGCCGAGCCTAAGACGATCCAAAAGCCGACGGAAAAAAGGGGTGCAACACGAGGACTTCCCAGGAGGTCACCCATCCTAGTACTACTCTCGCCCAAGCACGCTTAACTGCGGAGTTCTGATGGGATCCGGTGCATTAGTGCTGGTATGATCGCACCCGACATGTCCTGCGCCAACAATGCACAAGACCCCTCCCCGCCCCCCGCCGCCGAGCCTAAGACGATCCAAAAGCCGACGGAAAAAAGGGGTGCAACACGAGGACTTCCCAGGAGGTCACCCATCCTAGTACTACTCTCGCCCAAGCACGCTTAACTGCGGAGTTCTGATGGGATCCGGTGCATTAGTGCTGGTATGATCGCACCCGACATGTCCTGCGCCAACAATGCACAAGACCCCTCCCCGCCCCCCGCCGCCGAGCCTAAGACGATCCAAAAGCCGACGGAAAAAAGGGGTGCAACACGAGGACTTCCCAGGAGGTCACCCATCCTAGTACTACTCTCGCCCAAGCACGCTTAACTGCGGAGTTCTGATGGGATCCGGTGCATTAGTGCTGGTATGATCGCACCCGACATGTCCTGCGCCAACAATGCACAAGACCCCTCCCCGCCCCCCGCCGCCGAGCCTAAGACGATCCAAAAGCCGACGGAAAAAAGGGGTGCAACACGAGGACTTCCCAGGAGGTCACCCATCCTAGTACTACTCTCGCCCAAGCACGCTTAACTGCGGAGTTCTGATGGGATCCGGTGCATTAGTGCTGGTATGATCGCACCCGACATGTCCTGCGCCAACAATGCACAAGACCCCTCCCCGCCCCCCGCCGCCGAGCCTAAGACGATCCAAAAGCCGACGGAAAAAAGGGGTGCAACACGAGGACTTCCCAGGAGGTCACCCATCCTAGTACTACTCTCGCCCAAGCACGCTTAACTGCGGAGTTCTGATGGGATCCGGTGCATTAGTGCTGGTATGATCGCACCCGACATGTCCTGCGCCAACAATGCACAAGACCCCTCCCCGCCCCCCGCCGCCGAGCCTAAGACGATCCAAAAGCCGACGGAAAAAAGGGGTGCAACACGAGGACTTCCCAGGAGGTCACCCATCCTAGTACTACTCTCGCCCAAGCACGCTTAACTGCGGAGTTCTGATGGGATCCGGTGCATTAGTGCTGGTATGATCGCACCCGACATGTCCTGCGCCAACAATGCACAAGACCCCTCCCCGCCCCCCGCCGCCGAGCCTAAGACGATCCAAAAGCCGACGGAAAAAAGGGGTGCAACACGAGGACTTCCCAGGAGGTCACCCATCCTAGTACTACTCTCGCCCAAGCACGCTTAACTGCGGAGTTCTGATGGGATCCGGTGCATTAGTGCTGGTATGATCGCACCCGACATGTCCTGCGCCAACAATGCACAAGACCCCTCCCCGCCCCCCGCCGCCGAGCCTAAGACGATCCAAAAGCCGACGGAAAAAAGGGGTGCAACACGAGGACTTCCCAGGAGGTCACCCATCCTAGTACTACTCTCGCCCAAGCACGCTTAACTGCGGAGTTCTGATGGGATCCGGTGCATTAGTGCTGGTATGATCGCACCCGACATGTCCTGCGCCAACAATGCACAAGACCCCTCCCCGCCCCCCCGCCGCCGAGCCTAAGACGATCCAAAAGCCGACGGAAAAAAGGGGTGCAACACGAGGACTTCCCAGGAGGTCACCCATCCTAGTACTACTCTCGCCCAAGCACGCTTAACTGCGGAGTTCTGATGGGATCCGGTGCATTAGTGCTGGTATGATCGCACCCGACATGTCCTGCGCCAACAATGCACAAGACCCCTCCCCGCCCCCCGCCGCCGAGCCTAAGACGATCCAAAAGCCGACGGAAAAAAGGGGTGCAACACGAGGACTTCCCAGGAGGTCACCCATCCTAGTACTACTCTCGCCCAAGCACGCTTAACTGCGGAGTTCTGATGGGATCCGGTGCATTAGTGCTGGTATGATCGCACCCGACATGTCCTGCGCCAACAATGCACAAGACCCCTCCCCGCCCCCCGCCGCCGAGCCTAAGACGATCCAAAAGCCGACGGAAAAAAGGGGTGCAACACGAGGACTTCCCAGGAGGTCACCCATCCTAGTACTACTCTCGCCCAAGCACGCTTAACTGCGGAGTTCTGATGGGATCCGGTGCATTAGTGCTGGTATGATCGCACCCGACATGTCCTGCGCCAACAATGCACAAGACCCCTCCCCGCCCCCCGCCGCCGAGCCTAAGACGATCCAAAAGCCGACGGAAAAAAGGGGTGCAACACGAGGACTTCCCAGGAGGTCACCCATCCTAGTACTACTCTCGCCCAAGCACGCTTAACTGCGGAGTTCTGATGGGATCCGGTGCATTAGTGCTGGTATGATCGCACCCGACATGTCCTGCGCCAACAATGCACAAGACCCCTCCCCGCCCCCCGCCGCCGAGCCTAAGACGATCCAAAAGCCGACGGAAAAAAGGGGTGCAACACGAGGACTTCCCAGGAGGTCACCCATCCTAGTACTACTCTCGCCCAAGCACGCTTAACTGCGGAGTTCTGATGGGATCCGGTGCATTAGTGCTGGTATGATCGCACCCGACATGTCCTGCGCCAACAATGCACAAGACCCCTCCCCGCCCCCCGCCGCCGAGCCTAAGACGATCCAAAAGCCGACGGAAAAAAGGGGTGCAACACGAGGACTTCCCAGGAGGTCACCCATCCTAGTACTACTCTCGCCCAAGCACGCTTAACTGCGGAGTTCTGATGGGATCCGGTGCATTAGTGCTGGTATGATCGCACCCGACATGTCCTGCGCCAACAATGCACAAGACCCCTCCCCGCCCCCCGCCGCCGAGCCTAAGACGATCCAAAAGCCGACGGAAAAAAGGGGTGCAACACGAGGACTTCCCAGGAGGTCACCCATCCTAGTACTACTCTCGCCCAAGCACGCTTAACTGCGGAGTTCTGATGGGATCCGGTGCATTAGTGCTGGTATGATCGCACCCGACATGTCCTGCGCCAACAATGCACAAGACCCCTCCCCGCCCCCCGCCGCCGAGCCTAAGACGATCCAAAAGCCGACGGAAAAAAGGGGTGCAACACGAGGACTTCCCAGGAGGTCACCCATCCTAGTACTACTCTCGCCCAAGCACGCTTAACTGCGGAGTTCTGATGGGATCCGGTGCATTAGTGCTGGTATGATCGCACCCGACATGTCCTGCGCCAACAATGCACAAGACCCCTCCCCGCCCCCCGCCGCCGAGCCTAAGACGATCCAAAAGCCGACGGAAAAAAGGGGTGCAACACGAGGACTTCCCAGGAGGTCACCCATCCTAGTACTACTCTCGCCCAAGCACGCTTAACTGCGGAGTTCTGATGGGATCCGGTGCATTAGTGCTGGTATGATCGCACCCGACATGTCCTGCGCCAACAATGCACAAGACCCCTCCCCGCCCCCCGCCGCCGAGCCTAAGACGATCCAAAAGCCGACGGAAAAAAGGGGTGCAACACGAGGACTTCCCAGGAGGTCACCCATCCTAGTACTACTCTCGCCCAAGCACGCTTAACTGCGGAGTTCTGATGGGATCCGGTGCATTAGTGCTGGTATGATCGCACCCGACATGTCCTGCGCCAACAATGCACAAGACCCCTCCCCGCCCCCCGCCGCCGAGCCTAAGACGATCCAAAAGCCGACGGAAAAAAGGGGTGCAACACGAGGACTTCCCAGGAGGTCACCCATCCTAGTACTACTCTCGCCCAAGCACGCTTAACTGCGGAGTTCTGATGGGATCCGGTGCATTAGTGCTGGTATGATCGCACCCGACATGTCCTGCGCCAACAATGCACAAGACCCCTCCCCGCCCCCCGCCGCCGAGCCTAAGACGATCCAAAAGCCGACGGAAAAAAGGGGTGCAACACGAGGACTTCCCAGGAGGTCACCCATCCTAGTACTACTCTCGCCCAAGCACGCTTAACTGCGGAGTTCTGATGGGATCCGGTGCATTAGTGCTGGTATGATCGCACCCGACATGTCCTGCGCCAACAATGCACAAGACCCCTCCCCGCCCCCCGCCGCCGAGCCTAAGACGATCCAAAAGCCGACGGAAAAAAGGGGTGCAACACGAGGACTTCCCAGGAGGTCACCCATCCTAGTACTACTCTCGCCCAAGCACGCTTAACTGCGGAGTTCTGATGGGATCCGGTGCATTAGTGCTGGTATGATCGCACCCGACATGTCCTGCGCCAACAATGCACAAGACCCCTCCCCGCCCCCCGCCGCCGAGCCTAAGACGATCCAAAAGCCGACGGAAAAAAGGGGTGCAACACGAGGACTTCCCAGGAGGTCACCCATCCTAGTACTACTCTCGCCCAAGCACGCTTAACTGCGGAGTTCTGATGGGATCCGGTGCATTAGTGCTGGTATGATCGCACCCGACATGTCCTGCGCCAACAATGCACAAGACCCCTCCCCGCCCCCCGCCGCCGAGCCTAAGACGATCCAAAAGCCGACGGAAAAAAGGGGTGCAACACGAGGACTTCCCAGGAGGTCACCCATCCTAGTACTACTCTCGCCCAAGCACGCTTAACTGCGGAGTTCTGATGGGATCCGGTGCATTAGTGCTGGTATGATCGCACCCGACATGTCCTGCGCCAACAATGCACAAGACCCCTCCCCGCCCCCCGCCGCCGAGCCTAAGACGATCCAAAAGCCGACGGAAAAAAGGGGTGCAACACGAGGACTTCCCAGGAGGTCACCCATCCTAGTACTACTCTCGCCCAAGCACGCTTAACTGCGGAGTTCTGATGGGATCCGGTGCATTAGTGCTGGTATGATCGCACCCGACATGTCCTGCGCCAACAATGCACAAGACCCCTCCCCGCCCCCCGCCGCCGAGCCTAAGACGATCCAAAAGCCGACGGAAAAAAGGGGTGCAACACGAGGACTTCCCAGGAGGTCACCCATCCTAGTACTACTCTCGCCCAAGCACGCTTAACTGCGGAGTTCTGATGGGATCCGGTGCATTAGTGCTGGTATGATCGCACCCGACATGTCCTGCGCCAACAATGCACAAGACCCCTCCCCGCCCCCCGCCGCCGAGCCTAAGACGATCCAAAAGCCGACGGAAAAAAGGGGTGCAACACGAGGACTTCCCAGGAGGTCACCCATCCTAGTACTACTCTCGCCCAAGCACGCTTAACTGCGGAGTTCTGATGGGATCCGGTGCATTAGTGCTGGTATGATCGCACCCGACATGTCCTGCGCCAACAATGCACAAGACCCCTCCCCGCCCCCCGCCGCCGAGCCTAAGACGATCCAAAAGCCGACGGAAAAAAGGGGTGCAACACGAGGACTTCCCAGGAGGTCACCCATCCTAGTACTACTCTCGCCCAAGCACGCTTAACTGCGGAGTTCTGATGGGATCCGGTGCATTAGTGCTGGTATGATCGCACCCGACATGTCCTGCGCCAACAATGCACAAGACCCCTCCCCGCCCCCCGCCGCCGAGCCTAAGACGATCCAAAAGCCGACGGAAAAAAGGGGTGCAACACGAGGACTTCCCAGGAGGTCACCCATCCTAGTACTACTCTCGCCCAAGCACGCTTAACTGCGGAGTTCTGATGGGATCCGGTGCATTAGTGCTGGTATGATCGCACCCGACATGTCCTGCGCCAACAATGCACAAGACCCCTCCCCGCCCCCCGCCGCCGAGCCTAAGACGATCCAAAAGCCGACGGAAAAAAGGGGTGCAACACGAGGACTTCCCAGGAGGTCACCCATCCTAGTACTACTCTCGCCCAAGCACGCTTAACTGCGGAGTTCTGATGGGATCCGGTGCATTAGTGCTGGTATGATCGCACCCGACATGTCCTGCGCCAACAATGCACAAGACCCCTCCCCGCCCCCCGCCGCCGAGCCTAAGACGATCCAAAAGCCGACGGAAAAAAGGGGTGCAACACGAGGACTTCCCAGGAGGTCACCCATCCTAGTACTACTCTCGCCCAAGCACGCTTAACTGCGGAGTTCTGATGGGATCCGGTGCATTAGTGCTGGTATGATCGCACCCGACATGTCCTGCGCCAACAATGCACAAGACCCCTCCCCGCCCCCCGCCGCCGAGCCTAAGACGATCCAAAAGCCGACGGAAAAAAGGGGTGCAACACGAGGACTTCCCAGGAGGTCACCCATCCTAGTACTACTCTCGCCCAAGCACGCTTAACTGCGGAGTTCTGATGGGATCCGGTGCATTAGTGCTGGTATGATCGCACCCGACATGTCCTGCGCCAACAATGCACAAGACCCCTCCCCGCCCCCCGCCGCCGAGCCTAAGACGATCCAAAAGCCGACGGAAAAAAGGGGTGCAACACGAGGACTTCCCAGGAGGTCACCCATCCTAGTACTACTCTCGCCCAAGCACGCTTAACTGCGGAGTTCTGATGGGATCCGGTGCATTAGTGCTGGTATGATCGCACCCGACATGTCCTGCGCCAACAATGCACAAGACCCCTCCCCGCCCCCCGCCGCCGAGCCTAAGACGATCCAAAAGCCGACGGAAAAAAGGGGTGCAACACGAGGACTTCCCAGGAGGTCACCCATCCTAGTACTACTCTCGCCCAAGCACGCTTAACTGCGGAGTTCTGATGGGATCCGGTGCATTAGTGCTGGTATGATCGCACCCGACATGTCCTGCGCCAACAATGCACAAGACCCCTCCCCGCCCCCCGCCGCCGAGCCTAAGACGATCCAAAAGCCGACGGAAAAAAGGGGTGCAACACGAGGACTTCCCAGGAGGTCACCCATCCTAGTACTACTCTCGCCCAAGCACGCTTAACTGCGGAGTTCTGATGGGATCCGGTGCATTAGTGCTGGTATGATCGCACCCGACATGTCCTGCGCCAACAATGCACAAGACCCCTCCCCGCCCCCCGCCGCCGAGCCTAAGACGATCCAAAAGCCGACGGAAAAAAGGGGTGCAACACGAGGACTTCCCAGGAGGTCACCCATCCTAGTACTACTCTCGCCCAAGCACGCTTAACTGCGGAGTTCTGATGGGATCCGGTGCATTAGTGCTGGTATGATCGCACCCGACATGTCCTGCGCCAACAATGCACAAGACCCCTCCCCGCCCCCCGCCGCCGAGCCTAAGACGATCCAAAAGCCGACGGAAAAAAGGGGTGCAACACGAGGACTTCCCAGGAGGTCACCCATCCTAGTACTACTCTCGCCCAAGCACGCTTAACTGCGGAGTTCTGATGGGATCCGGTGCATTAGTGCTGGTATGATCGCACCCGACATGTCCTGCGCCAACAATGCACAAGACCCCTCCCCGCCCCCCGCCGCCGAGCCTAAGACGATCCAAAAGCCGACGGAAAAAAGGGGTGCAACACGAGGACTTCCCAGGAGGTCACCCATCCTAGTACTACTCTCGCCCAAGCACGCTTAACTGCGGAGTTCTGATGGGATCCGGTGCATTAGTGCTGGTATGATCGCACCCGACATGTCCTGCGCCAACAATGCACAAGACCCCTCCCCGCCCCCCGCCGCCGAGCCTAAGACGATCCAAAAGCCGACGGAAAAAAGGGGTGCAACACGAGGACTTCCCAGGAGGTCACCCATCCTAGTACTACTCTCGCCCAAGCACGCTTAACTGCGGAGTTCTGATGGGATCCGGTGCATTAGTGCTGGTATGATCGCACCCGACATGTCCTGCGCCAACAATGCACAAGACCCCTCCCCGCCCCCCGCCGCCGAGCCTAAGACGATCCAAAAGCCGACGGAAAAAAGGGGTGCAACACGAGGACTTCCCAGGAGGTCACCCATCCTAGTACTACTCTCGCCCAAGCACGCTTAACTGCGGAGTTCTGATGGGATCCGGTGCATTAGTGCTGGTATGATCGCACCCGACATGTCCTGCGCCAACAATGCACAAGACCCCTCCCCGCCCCCCGCCGCCGAGCCTAAGACGATCCAAAAGCCGACGGAAAAAAGGGGTGCAACACGAGGACTTCCCAGGAGGTCACCCATCCTAGTACTACTCTCGCCCAAGCACGCTTAACTGCGGAGTTCTGATGGGATCCGGTGCATTAGTGCTGGTATGATCGCACCCGACATGTCCTGCGCCAACAATGCACAAGACCCCTCCCCGCCCCCCGCCGCCGAGCCTAAGACGATCCAAAAGCCGACGGAAAAAAGGGGTGCAACACGAGGACTTCCCAGGAGGTCACCCATCCTAGTACTACTCTCGCCCAAGCACGCTTAACTGCGGAGTTCTGATGGGATCCGGTGCATTAGTGCTGGTATGATCGCACCCGACATGTCCTGCGCCAACAATGCACAAGACCCCTCCCCGCCCCCCGCCGCCGAGCCTAAGACGATCCAAAAGCCGACGGAAAAAAGGGGTGCAACACGAGGACTTCCCAGGAGGTCACCCATCCTAGTACTACTCTCGCCCAAGCACGCTTAACTGCGGAGTTCTGATGGGATCCGGTGCATTAGTGCTGGTATGATCGCACCCGACATGTCCTGCGCCAACAATGCACAAGACCCCTCCCCGCCCCCCGCCGCCGAGCCTAAGACGATCCAAAAGCCGACGGAAAAAAGGGGTGCAACACGAGGACTTCCCAGGAGGTCACCCATCCTAGTACTACTCTCGCCCAAGCACGCTTAACTGCGGAGTTCTGATGGGATCCGGTGCATTAGTGCTGGTATGATCGCACCCGACATGTCCTGCGCCAACAATGCACAAGACCCCTCCCCGCCCCCCGCCGCCGAGCCTAAGACGATCCAAAAGCCGACGGAAAAAAGGGGTGCAACACGAGGACTTCCCAGGAGGTCACCCATCCTAGTACTACTCTCGCCCAAGCACGCTTAACTGCGGAGTTCTGATGGGATCCGGTGCATTAGTGCTGGTATGATCGCACCCGACATGTCCTGCGCCAACAATGCACAAGACCCCTCCCCGCCCCCCGCCGCCGAGCCTAAGACGATCCAAAAGCCGACGGAAAAAAGGGGTGCAACACGAGGACTTCCCAGGAGGTCACCCATCCTAGTACTACTCTCGCCCAAGCACGCTTAACTGCGGAGTTCTGATGGGATCCGGTGCATTAGTGCTGGTATGATCGCACCCGACATGTCCTGCGCCAACAATGCACAAGACCCCTCCCCGCCCCCCGCCGCCGAGCCTAAGACGATCCAAAAGCCGACGGAAAAAAGGGGTGCAACACGAGGACTTCCCAGGAGGTCACCCATCCTAGTACTACTCTCGCCCAAGCACGCTTAACTGCGGAGTTCTGATGGGATCCGGTGCATTAGTGCTGGTATGATCGCACCCGACATGTCCTGCGCCAACAATGCACAAGACCCCTCCCCGCCCCCCGCCGCCGAGCCTAAGACGATCCAAAAGCCGACGGAAAAAAGGGGTGCAACACGAGGACTTCCCAGGAGGTCACCCATCCTAGTACTACTCTCGCCCAAGCACGCTTAACTGCGGAGTTCTGATGGGATCCGGTGCATTAGTGCTGGTATGATCGCACCCGACATGTCCTGCGCCAACAATGCACAAGACCCCTCCCCGCCCCCCGCCGCCGAGCCTAAGACGATCCAAAAGCCGACGGAAAAAAGGGGTGCAACACGAGGACTTCCCAGGAGGTCACCCATCCTAGTACTACTCTCGCCCAAGCACGCTTAACTGCGGAGTTCTGATGGGATCCGGTGCATTAGTGCTGGTATGATCGCACCCGACATGTCCTGCGCCAACAATGCACAAGACCCCTCCCCGCCCCCCGCCGCCGAGCCTAAGACGATCCAAAAGCCGACGGAAAAAAGGGGTGCAACACGAGGACTTCCCAGGAGGTCACCCATCCTAGTACTACTCTCGCCCAAGCACGCTTAACTGCGGAGTTCTGATGGGATCCGGTGCATTAGTGCTGGTATGATCGCACCCGACATGTCCTGCGCCAACAATGCACAAGACCCCTCCCCGCCCCCCGCCGCCGAGCCTAAGACGATCCAAAAGCCGACGGAAAAAAGGGGTGCAACACGAGGACTTCCCAGGAGGTCACCCATCCTAGTACTACTCTCGCCCAAGCACGCTTAACTGCGGAGTTCTGATGGGATCCGGTGCATTAGTGCTGGTATGATCGCACCCGACATGTCCTGCGCCAACAATGCACAAGACCCCTCCCCGCCCCCCGCCGCCGAGCCTAAGACGATCCAAAAGCCGACGGAAAAAAGGGGTGCAACACGAGGACTTCCCAGGAGGTCACCCATCCTAGTACTACTCTCGCCCAAGCACGCTTAACTGCGGAGTTCTGATGGGATCCGGTGCATTAGTGCTGGTATGATCGCACCCGACATGTCCTGCGCCAACAATGCACAAGACCCCTCCCCGCCCCCCGCCGCCGAGCCTAAGACGATCCAAAAGCCGACGGAAAAAAGGGGTGCAACACGAGGACTTCCCAGGAGGTCACCCATCCTAGTACTACTCTCGCCCAAGCACGCTTAACTGCGGAGTTCTGATGGGATCCGGTGCATTAGTGCTGGTATGATCGCACCCGACATGTCCTGCGCCAACAATGCACAAGACCCCTCCCCGCCCCCCGCCGCCGAGCCTAAGACGATCCAAAAGCCGACGGAAAAAAGGGGTGCAACACGAGGACTTCCCAGGAGGTCACCCATCCTAGTACTACTCTCGCCCAAGCACGCTTAACTGCGGAGTTCTGATGGGATCCGGTGCATTAGTGCTGGTATGATCGCACCCGACATGTCCTGCGCCAACAATGCACAAGACCCCTCCCCGCCCCCCGCCGCCGAGCCTAAGACGATCCAAAAGCCGACGGAAAAAAGGGGTGCAACACGAGGACTTCCCAGGAGGTCACCCATCCTAGTACTACTCTCGCCCAAGCACGCTTAACTGCGGAGTTCTGATGGGATCCGGTGCATTAGTGCTGGTATGATCGCACCCGACATGTCCTGCGCCAACAATGCACAAGACCCCTCCCCGCCCCCCGCCGCCGAGCCTAAGACGATCCAAAAGCCGACGGAAAAAAGGGGTGCAACACGAGGACTTCCCAGGAGGTCACCCATCCTAGTACTACTCTCGCCCAAGCACGCTTAACTGCGGAGTTCTGATGGGATCCGGTGCATTAGTGCTGGTATGATCGCACCCGACATGTCCTGCGCCAACAATGCACAAGACCCCTCCCCGCCCCCCGCCGCCGAGCCTAAGACGATCCAAAAGCCGACGGAAAAAAGGGGTGCAACACGAGGACTTCCCAGGAGGTCACCCATCCTAGTACTACTCTCGCCCAAGCACGCTTAACTGCGGAGTTCTGATGGGATCCGGTGCATTAGTGCTGGTATGATCGCACCCGACATGTCCTGCGCCAACAATGCACAAGACCCCTCCCCGCCCCCCGCCGCCGAGCCTAAGACGATCCAAAAGCCGACGGAAAAAAGGGGTGCAACACGAGGACTTCCCAGGAGGTCACCCATCCTAGTACTACTCTCGCCCAAGCACGCTTAACTGCGGAGTTCTGATGGGATCCGGTGCATTAGTGCTGGTATGATCGCACCCGACATGTCCTGCGCCAACAATGCACAAGACCCCTCCCCGCCCCCCGCCGCCGAGCCTAAGACGATCCAAAAGCCGACGGAAAAAAGGGGTGCAACACGAGGACTTCCCAGGAGGTCACCCATCCTAGTACTACTCTCGCCCAAGCACGCTTAACTGCGGAGTTCTGATGGGATCCGGTGCATTAGTGCTGGTATGATCGCACCCGACATGTCCTGCGCCAACAATGCACAAGACCCCTCCCCGCCCCCCGCCGCCGAGCCTAAGACGATCCAAAAGCCGACGGAAAAAAGGGGTGCAACACGAGGACTTCCCAGGAGGTCACCCATCCTAGTACTACTCTCGCCCAAGCACGCTTAACTGCGGAGTTCTGATGGGATCCGGTGCATTAGTGCTGGTATGATCGCACCCGACATGTCCTGCGCCAACAATGCACAAGACCCCTCCCCGCCCCCCGCCGCCGAGCCTAAGACGATCCAAAAGCCGACGGAAAAAAGGGGTGCAACACGAGGACTTCCCAGGAGGTCACCCATCCTAGTACTACTCTCGCCCAAGCACGCTTAACTGCGGAGTTCTGATGGGATCCGGTGCATTAGTGCTGGTATGATCGCACCCGACATGTCCTGCGCCAACAATGCACAAGACCCCTCCCCGCCCCCCGCCGCCGAGCCTAAGACGATCCAAAAGCCGACGGAAAAAAGGGGTGCAACACGAGGACTTCCCAGGAGGTCACCCATCCTAGTACTACTCTCGCCCAAGCACGCTTAACTGCGGAGTTCTGATGGGATCCGGTGCATTAGTGCTGGTATGATCGCACCCGACATGTCCTGCGCCAACAATGCACAAGACCCCTCCCCGCCCCCCGCCGCCGAGCCTAAGACGATCCAAAAGCCGACGGAAAAAAGGGGTGCAACACGAGGACTTCCCAGGAGGTCACCCATCCTAGTACTACTCTCGCCCAAGCACGCTTAACTGCGGAGTTCTGATGGGATCCGGTGCATTAGTGCTGGTATGATCGCACCCGACATGTCCTGCGCCAACAATGCACAAGACCCCTCCCCGCCCCCCGCCGCCGAGCCTAAGACGATCCAAAAGCCGACGGAAAAAAGGGGTGCAACACGAGGACTTCCCAGGAGGTCACCCATCCTAGTACTACTCTCGCCCAAGCACGCTTAACTGCGGAGTTCTGATGGGATCCGGTGCATTAGTGCTGGTATGATCGCACCCGACATGTCCTGCGCCAACAATGCACAAGACCCCTCCCCGCCCCCCGCCGCCGAGCCTAAGACGATCCAAAAGCCGACGGAAAAAAGGGGTGCAACACGAGGACTTCCCAGGAGGTCACCCATCCTAGTACTACTCTCGCCCAAGCACGCTTAACTGCGGAGTTCTGATGGGATCCGGTGCATTAGTGCTGGTATGATCGCACCCGACATGTCCTGCGCCAACAATGCACAAGACCCCTCCCCGCCCCCCGCCGCCGAGCCTAAGACGATCCAAAAGCCGACGGAAAAAAGGGGTGCAACACGAGGACTTCCCAGGAGGTCACCCATCCTAGTACTACTCTCGCCCAAGCACGCTTAACTGCGGAGTTCTGATGGGATCCGGTGCATTAGTGCTGGTATGATCGCACCCGACATGTCCTGCGCCAACAATGCACAAGACCCCTCCCCGCCCCCCGCCGCCGAGCCTAAGACGATCCAAAAGCCGACGGAAAAAAGGGGTGCAACACGAGGACTTCCCAGGAGGTCACCCATCCTAGTACTACTCTCGCCCAAGCACGCTTAACTGCGGAGTTCTGATGGGATCCGGTGCATTAGTGCTGGTATGATCGCACCCGACATGTCCTGCGCCAACAATGCACAAGACCCCTCCCCGCCCCCCGCCGCCGAGCCTAAGACGATCCAAAAGCCGACGGAAAAAAGGGGTGCAACACGAGGACTTCCCAGGAGGTCACCCATCCTAGTACTACTCTCGCCCAAGCACGCTTAACTGCGGAGTTCTGATGGGATCCGTTTATGTCAATGGTAAGAATATAATAGTGAATTACGATATGATACGTTAAATCGATGTTGTGACTTGATATGTTAGAATCGCGTGGGTATTAAATGACAAATAGAATATTGATTGATGATGCTTAGTTAATTGTTATTAATAAAAGAAGTATTTGATTTAGAATGAAAATATTAAAATTCGATTGAACAATAATAAAAGAAATTTAATAGTGTAGGAAAAATCTCTTTGGTTGTTAGATTTAGAAACCAAGTGCCCCAAGTGCCCAAGTGCCGGATCAAAGATTTTAAATAACCACGA
The DNA here is from genome assembly GCF_053813885.1 of Theobroma cacao. Classification (NCBI taxonomy): domain Eukaryota; kingdom Viridiplantae; phylum Streptophyta; class Magnoliopsida; order Malvales; family Malvaceae; genus Theobroma; species Theobroma cacao. Next base: position 31,936,004 of record NC_142643.1, read on the forward strand.
GTTGATAGCTTTGCACGTGCTACCTGTAAATATAGCTTCTGTGGTCATTTCTTTTGTGCACTGTATAAACCGTGGGGAGCACTGTTTTCTTTCCAGTGTGGGACACCCGTTAACAACATTTACTTTTCTTATATCACTAGTTCATTAGATACCTCTGTTCATCCTGAATTCGCTTTTTACCTCATTTTCTCGTTCATGATCATCTGGGAGAAAAGCTCAACCATTATCATATTTGGAAGGCAGTGACTGAATTTCGCTTACTGCTTCTCAGCTGAATTTTTGGCGAACCATTGTAAACTTTGTGATAGTCTATTATCCCTGACTTTGTTATTCTGTTTTCTTGAACATCTATTTAGTGTTTTAGAGTGTTCAAGAGCCTATTCAGCTAAGTCTTTAGATTTTTCTATTCTACTTGTTCAATAATTTCCGTCCTTTAAAAATTGAAATTCGAATTTATATTTTTAACTCGTGACATTCACATGTCTATTATTCAATTCAATATTTGGATGCAATAATTTTCATGATTTTTCATTTAGTTACAAATTTTTCATAAAATTAGCATTTTACATATTCAATGAAAAATATAGTTATTCTTTGATAGAGAGAAGAAGAAATTTTCCATTTAAAATTTTAAATCATCATTTTGTCTGATTAATTTCGAAGTCGCTGTCACCCACCCAGGCGAGATAAAAAATCCCAATAAGAGTTTTTCTATCGAGGTTGTCTTCTTTAACCCAATTTGGAGGATTGAAGCTCAGATAGTAAATATTTTTATTCTCTTCTGCTTCCCCTCCTTGCCGCCACCCGCAGCGCAAGAGCCTAGAATTTCCTCCAATTTTTTCTCTTCTTTTTAGTCGTGTGAAAACCATCAAAACCTCCTGCTTCTGCTGCGGTTGCCTCTTGCTACTGGCAAATTACTCGTCTTTCTGCTAGTAGCATAGAAAGAGGAGAAGAAAAAACATGGCGAACCATGGTGGAAAAATGAAGTCCGTCTCTATAAACGGGGTGAAAATGTATACAATATCTTCCCACCTGCGCTCCGTAGCTGCCTGGCTCTCTCTTAAGAAGCAGCGATCTCTCCGCAAGGACAAAAGTAAGAGCAACCTTTTTAAAATCACACCTAAAACCCTAAACCCTAGTTGGTCGTCTTTGGTCATTTAAGTTATTCAGGCTTTTTACTTTTAGCGGGTTTCAGTGCTACTATATACCATATTTGTTTTGTTGAATGATGTTTTATGACGTTTTCTCTTTACATATTTGGCTCTCACCATTCAGGTATATATCCTCCACAAGTGAAAGTATATGAGCTTAGACAATTTTCTATGAAGTTTGAGAGGCACTTGGAATCCGAAATAATTGATTTTCAGGTATTTTATACGTTTTAAAAAGGCTATCACTAATGATGCAGTAATTTAAAGTGGTGGCTAGTGGATTTGTTGCACATGTGACTATTGTTGATTTCAAAATTTTGAAGAATTGTGAAAAGAAAAACAATGAATCTTCGATTTTATATGAGAAAATCCAATAACCTAACCTTTTTATTATGTGAGGGCAGATAATAACTTTTGCTGCTAATTTTTTTGACTACATTGTTCTTTCAAACTTCTGTAAGAATTTTCTTCCTCTCTCCCCCAGTCTCCTCTTTGTTCCTTATTTAATTTAGATACACCCTTGATTCCAATGTAAGTGTCCTCTTTGCTTTTTATGATGTTTCTTTGGAACGGCAATAACAATTGTGTCTTCAAAAACAACAATCAACTAAGCCTTTTCGAAATAACTATTTGTTCTAAAAATTTGAGGAATAATAGTCACTAACTTTACAAATCTATCCATGATAAGGCATTTGATTCTGACCCTTTGGTGGTGTGAACCATTTTCAGATTACAAAGGGTCAAATCTTCTTTGGCACTTTTGGTAGGAGTATTAGGTTTTCTTCGCAATTTTGGTAGGACAAGAAATATGGATGGAAGGAGTATAAGATTTTCTGGGCAATTGTGTACTTTTATATAAGTTGTCATAATTCAGTGTTTAAACCACTTTTCCACCTTCGTTATCTTGTTAATCAAATTGTTTTCCTTCAAATTTTTTATTGATCTTTTTATATATGGTTTAAGCCTCGGTGCTTCATATAAACACAACATATTTCTGTTGCTTTCTCTCTCTCTCTCTCTCTCTCTCTCTCTCTCTAGTTCTTTCTCTCTTTTCCTGAGTTTCAGTGGGTTCCTTTTTCAAAATTTTAAGTGCTGAAACTCATAAGAACATTTAATTTATGTTAACAAGTTTCTCTTGCTATGTGGTACTATAATGATTTAGTGTTTTTCTATATCTATAGGTATTGGCTGATGACTATTCAAAACTTGCATTCTTATGTGCTGATCGTTCTGTTAATCTACATGCAAAATATGGAGAGCACTACAGTCTGCGGATTCCAAGGTTTCCTAGTGCTTTAATTTTTGCTTTTGCTCTGTTTGTTTTTGGGGTCAAATCCAGTGTTACGTATCATATATTGCACGCACACCTGGTCATTCTAGATGGATGGTTGAATTTTAGTGATTAATAGATTTTATAATTAGCTCTTGCCATTACTTGTTGGAATTCCAATTCTAAGGATGTCACTATTGCCACTTTATGTTTATTTGACAAAAATGTTTTTGTAATTGAATCTGTCCTTGATGTCTCCTTCTTTACCAGTGGGAAGGAAAGAGAAAAAAAAAGAAAAAATAAAAATGAAAAGGAAGAAATAAAGAATAAGAAAGAGAACTTGGAACTTGGAAGAAAAAGCTCACTGAACTTAAGTGCCCTTGATTAAAAATTGAACTTTCATTAACATCCCCACGAGTCCCTCGGCAATTAGAACTTGGAACTCCGTCTTGGAGGTCTTGGGTAAAAATCATGGGATGGATGCGTTGGGATTTACGAGATGCGAGGGGGCTACCTCTCATTGTATAGCTGAAGATCATATGTACACAAAAAAATAAAAAAGAATCCCTCGTATTAGCATACAATTCTTCAGATCATCATTGTCAGTCATTTTCAGTATCATCATCATTGTATTTCAGTTATTAGAGGTATATCAGTGTTCTATGGAACTGTTATATCCATCCAATAATGCATGCACACAGGCCTACTTATATGCATATTGGATAGTTTTCTACATAGATGCATATGAATTTGTTTTCTTTTGAGGACGTAACATGTGTATGAATTCATTGTACACACGATGTTGTACAAAAGCATGTTCATGTACAACCATATTCATGTGATATGTGTTTATGGTGTGTAATATTGTACCTTAGTAGTGGTAGAGTACTGTCTCGGCGTCAATGTCAAAGCTTGTATCTAACCTTTGAGTGATTTTTCCTTTGTCAAGGGAGAAGGTATGACTAGCATTGAACCAACAGCTGGGGCTATCAATGATATCTGTGTGTTCAATGATAGTGGGCTGATGCTACTGGCTTTGGATAGCAGCCAAATACCTGCTTATTTCATTCCTGCTCTGGGACCTGTTCCTAAGTGGTGTTCTTCGTTGGAATCTCTAACGGTGTGTTTTTAAGACATCCTTATTTCATTATGTTGTTTAGTTAGATGTACTGTATTTGGGATCTGGAGATATAATGCTGATGCTTACTTTGCATATATTTACAGGAAGAGCTTGAGGAGGGTGGACAAACAAGCATATATGACAATTATAAATTTCTGACAAAAGAGGAACTTGAGAAATTGAATCTGACAAATCTAATTGGGACCAATCTTCTGCGAGCGTACATGCATGGGTTCTTTATTGACTATCGGTTGTACAAGAAGGTGAGACTGCTTTTTCTTTTTAATTTTTGTTTTTGTTAAGGATATTATGCAGTTTACAAAACTCAATATAAAGTTGCATTTGTGCCATCTGCTGGGAAATGTGTGTGGTTGGGTGTGAAACATGAAATATTGCGAAGCACAGAAAATAAGATGCACAAAGCACAAATGAGGTTAGAATTGCCAGACCAAATTCAGGAAAGAGAAAAGGGAATGTTTGGTGTTGATTTTGATATTAGCTGCACAAATCATGGTTTTTATGCTTAGTGTAGTTATCTTTTACTGCATCGTTCACTTTTTGGCTGTTTAATCTTTATCTTTTACATATATTTGCAGGCAAAAGCATTGGCAGATCCTTTTGCATATGAAACTTACATAGAGCAACGAAAACAAGAAAAACTGGAGGCTTAGTGTCGCAATTGTATAACGGTCAGTATTTTCAATACTGAAATGAGTTTTTTTGGTTCAGTTATTGTGATATAGGATAAAGATTGGAAAGAAGAGAAAAGAATAGAGAAAAGAAGAGGGGGGAGGAAGGGAAATGTTCACTGTGCTAGAACTTATATCGTTTTGTAGGTCTTGTAATTGTCTACTAGCAGAATTCTGACTTGGGATTGTGTTTTAGACTTCTTTTGTTAGGTTAGATAAATTTAATAATTAATTATTTTATTGATTTTCAACCCTCCAACCCTGCTGGCGGAGTCCTAAAACTCCACTGTCAATGTATAGGGTAAATTTTCCATATATATTTGCTTAGAACAGTCAGATAATTTTTGTACATTATGATTTATCTTGCAGATTAAGTTATCATAACTTTTAAACAACCTATGCTTCTTGATGTTGTTCATTGCTAATATTTTAAACTTGAAACTCTACTAGCATAAACAATGCCTTCAGTGTCAGATCATTTTGTATTACAAAGAAATCAAAAACTTGACTACTATGGGCTGGGAGGGTTTTGCAATTGATAATTCTGTTTGCTAACTTGTTGGCGAGTAAAGATTTGTAAATATTATAGACATCTTTTTCTTTTTTCTTGACTGTTAAAGATACCAAAGTTTAGCTTATATGCAAAAACATGGTGGCAAATGAAAGTTTAGGAGTTCTGCTAAAGTACTGTTTTAAAACTCATTTCTTTCTTAAATACTGCATCCTTCTCAAGAAAGAGATCTTTGGAGCTTCTCAAGCTTCCTCACTGATATGACTGTTATAAATCAATATAGAGTTAATCTACAGTCGGTTGATTATGTTTATATTTTTCGTTTCTTTTTCTTGCAGATGAAGAGAAAATTACCCAAGGTTAAGGTTAATCAAGATCTTGCAGAGCGAATCTTGGAGAATGAAGAAGCTGAAAATGAAAAGAAAGACAATGATGGTAATGAGAGTAAGAAAACTTCGAAGAGGAAGAAAAATGCACTTAGCACTGAGATATTTAAAGATGATCGATTTACCCAAATGTTTGAAAATAAGGTATGACAATTTATTCATTTGCTGTGCTACTAGTAGTTTTTAGTTTCATCTGCACCTTTTTCTCCGGCTCTTTTTGATTTTCACATCTTTGTGGTGGCCAATTCAAATTACCTTGATTCGGCGTTACTGTCTTCTTTTCTCCGCTGCACCCAAAGGTACTCTCCCTCTCTTTTGGTGCTGACAATGGTATATGTTCTAAGAATCAATTATGTACTCTATCATCAGGTCAAAATATTAAAATGAAAAATTAACTGTACTTCTTGAAAGTTTAGTTTTAATCTGATGTAGTGTCATATTGCCGTGCTACTGTCTTTCTGTTTTTTTTTTTTGTCGGAAAGTTTTTGGCTTAGAGGATAAATAATATTTGAGCCAACAAAAATGGTACGGCCTTATGCTATAAAGGGGAAGAAGCGGAAGATGAGAGAGGAGAAATATGATAGAGAAGAAGATGAAGAAGTAGAAGTAGAAGAGAAAGAATCGGCAAAGCGAGGTTCTATTGAAAAACCCCAAGGAGAAGCCCCAGATGAAGAACAGGAAGAAGACGAATCCGGAGCACATGAACTTGTGGGAATCCCAATTGCTCCCAGTGATCAAAATACCAAAAAAGCTGGGGTCATTTTTGTTCTTGAGAAAGCTTCTTTGGAAGTTGCTAAAGTTGGGAAGGTATATCGAATTTCTTTTTTTCTGTATATAATGTGGTATTATCTTGGTCATGTGAACTTTTCTGTCCGTCTCAAATAATTATTTTGACTTTTTCTTTGCTGATTATTATTATTAATTAAAAACGAAGATAATATTTAGCCGTCTCAATATGTACCCAGTTGGCCAAAAAAAACTAAGACTTTTTGGCACCAAAATATTTAGCCAGTTGGCTAAAGAGTTTGTGTCATACCACTTGACCAAGATCATGCTGTCACCTAATTCAATGGTTGATCACCTTGTTAATGATTGTTCACAACCCCTCATTTAATAAAAGTATGGAGATTAAGTTTGCTGAAATCCAACATTCAATTTTGACCTGTTTTAAATTACAGAGTTTCAAACTCTTGAACTCGGATGATCATGCCAATTCTTGCGAAAAAATAAGAAGAATCTTGCCGATTACAGACCTGACATTGCTCATCAGGTCATTATACTTCTTTTGTTAAAACATGATAAAAAAAATTTTACTGCCATTCTGGTTTAGAGATAACGTCCGGTGTAAAAATCTTAATGGCGGATTTATCTCCTGCTCGCTAACTGCCAAGTGCGCCATTTCTCCCACAGGCTCTTCTAGCGATTTTAGACAGCCCGATCAATAAGGCTGGGAGATTGCAAGCTGTGTACGTTAAAACAGAGAAAGGTGTACTTTTTGTAGTTAAACCTCATGTTCGAATTCCAAGGACATATAAGCGGTTCTCCGGTATCATATGTAAGTTTATCATGCTGAGATTATGACTCTTGCACTACATTTTAAAACTTCTAAACGCTAATGGCCTATTCAACAATCATGCAGTGCAACTGTTACAGCAACATAAAATAACTGCTGTTGGTAAGCGTGAGAGTCTTTTACGACTGATAAAGAATCCTGTAACACAGTATTTTCCTGTCAACTCTCGCAAAATAGGTGGGTTTGACTTTGGTTATTGTTACTCTAGTATTATGTTCATAGAAACTTCTTGCAAGAACTCAAGTTTTTCCTTTTTTTTTGCACATCAAGCTTCTCATATAGCTCAGAGAAATTGGTTAAAATGAGTAAATATGTGGATGCTGTTGGTGATGATGTGAATCTTGTTTTTGTGGTAAGTCCTGTGTGATCGGATTCTTTTCTTTCTGTTCACTATTTATAATTTGCTTTCCTTATCCTATCTCTCTACATTTTCAGGTGGGTGCGATGGCCCATGGGAAAACAGAGACAGAGTCTGTAGATGATTTTATAGCGAGTAAGTTCCACATTCTGTGTGTGTGGTTTTTTGTCAGATTGTGTTATGGATTTTTAAAGATGCTGATTCATAAGCCTTTAATCCCATAAGAACCATTGAATCAAGTAGAAATGCACTGGGAGTAAGCCAAGGCAATGGGACTAATTAAGGATAAAATATCAGTAGAAGATGAAGGATATGCTTACTGATAAGCATGGAGAGGAAACACAAATAGATGTGTCTTTGCACAGTAGATTCTTTTTTCTTGAAGAGTTCTGGAGTAGGTGGTGTGGGGTTTACTTTGGACTTATTACAGGACTCAAGACTAGTACAAGAATGAGATTTTATTCTTGTAATTCCTTACAGGCAGAACATGTTTCAAGGGACAAGACTTTCATCATTGTCGCAGATGGCATATCTTTACATTCCTTTAAAAGGAAAAGAATCTCAGTGTTGAGTTTCAAAGAAGGGGTATAACCTCCTTGTGTGCATTTATACATGTGTCTGTATATTATTTGGATTGCCATACATTTGCTTTTTCTTGGATTTGGCTATTTTCGTGTCAATGGTAGTGTTCATCTGGGCTAAACAAATGTTGTTTAAGCTTTATTATTATTATTATTAAATTTCCCCCACTTCTTGCAGTTTCTGGTTATCCCCTAAGTGCTGCAACGTGCGTTGCAAGGATTACTGAAGCTTTGGCAGAAAAGTGGAATATATTGTAAACCTTGTATGTCTCCGTCTCAATGGTAGTGCAACACCAAGAAATTTTGGGTAAAAATATCAGTGTTCAGCTTGTTCATTATGTTGTCCATTTATTTATGTTTAAAATACAATAGTTCGAGGGAATTTGCCTTTTGATTTAGGTGATATGCTAGCCTTATCAATGTGATTGCTTCTGTAGATCAATGGAAATTTTAGGATTGGCTTCTTAGGGGTGAAGCTGAATGTTGTCCAAGGTCTCACAATCATGAGTTGAGCTTCCCCGTGTATGTTCAAGCTGGAATCTGCGAAATTTGAAGCCTTGAGCTTATTTTGCTTGGTTAAAGCACAGCAAAATACTGGGACTTTTGGTCTGATATATATTAAATATCAATCAAGTCCAATATAATTAAGTCTGAACTAGCAGAGGTTTTATGTTAACAAGAACTTGATGGTTACTGCTAAACCCATCAAGTTGAACACTCTTTTAGGGTCGAACCGGGTTTAGGTTCATCTACTGAGCCATTGAACCTGTTTGGCTCCAAAATAGAGTGATCTGTTATTCATCCTGATTGTCTTGCTTCGAGCTTTACAAGTAGTATTTAAGTAAATTATTCAGGAAATGCTGTAAAGTGAAGTCGCAATTTCCATTGGCAAGCCTGGTGCACAAGCAATCTAGAAAGTTGTTCAATGGTATTTGTGTGAGAATGCTAAAAAGAATTTAGTGGTACTAAAAACTATTTTGGGAAATATATTGGCAAAACTTTTTTTAATTGACCCCACTTAAATCGAAAGATAAGATTTAAAATGAAAAAAACAACTAAATTAATGAATCCCAAAAACTTAATAGTAGAATAAATTTTTGCTTTTAAGGTTCATAATAAGTCAAATTTACCAGCAAATCAAAATTTTTAAATAATTTAGATGAAATCAAATAAAATTAATCTTACATAAATGAATGTGCCTTATGCTAGAAATTGAAAGTTCACAAATTGTTAACAGACTAGCGCCACTAATGATGGAGAAAGAAGGCATAAAAGAAATGGATGAGCAATATAGTTTTATAAATCATTTATGGATAATGGAAATTTTAAAAAAATCTAATCAAATACTCAATTGCTTCTTGTCAATTTTTAAAAAAGCTTTGATTTCTAACTTTTAGTTTAAAAATCTAAATGAACTCTTTGCATAAATTTGTTAAAATTATAACAAATGTTTGATTTTGTGCAAAATAAAATCATATATTTGTGGAATTTCTTGTTTTAATAGATTTTTCATGAAAATAATAAATTGTTTGATGTGTAAAGAACTTATAAACATGAAAAATCACAAGGAATACTTGATTTTGTGAGAAGAAAAACATCTATAATATGTTTTGCAATGAAAACTAACTATTTTGATAGGCTTTCACAATAGTCATCAAATCTTTTATTGCGGAATGAACTTATGAATATGTAAAACCACTATAAAAAAGTAGTTTTATGTCATTGGAATGCATTTATTTAGTGTTTTTCAATACAATTATTCAATTTTGACAAGATTTACGTGACAATAACAAAGTGTTTGATGTGAATAAATCTATAAACATTTCAAATAAAAAAGACGACTTGATTTTGTGCGAAACAAAATCAATATAGTGTTTAATTGGCTTTGTGTGAAGGAAAAACATATATTACATGTTTCTTAATACAAATTTTCTGTTTCAATATAGTGTTTTTGCAAAAATATACGAAATGTTTAATTTAAGTGAAACTTATAATTTTGAAAAATTATATGAAATACTCTATTTTGTGCAATACAAAATCATCTATTACATGTTTTTCAATACAAACTTACTGTTTTCATAGATTTTGACGGATATAAAAAAGTGTTAGATGCAGAATAAATTTAACATGTAAAATCACAATGAAAAAGTGATTTTGTCTCAATGGAAAGTTTTTTTTTCTCAAAATCTTTTTATTTTAGAATCAAACATTTTAATTTTGAAATCTTGCCTTTTTTTTTGGAATGACTAAATTAATTGCAACATCATATTCTCTCTCTCTCTCTCTCTCTCTCTCTCTATATATATATATATATATATATCAAACAAACTTAATGTTATGATTTTTTTTTAAACAAATTAACATCCTACTATACTAGTGAATGGTATCAAAGTGCATGCAACATGGTATATTTTCTAGTGATGTTTGATAATCAGTATCATTCTATTGCTATGTCAGTTTGCCGCAAGTCGAGCAACTGAAGGATTACAAGGTTAGTATACTGTTTGGACAAAGAGTAGTCAAACACCCATAAGAAATCGAAAACATAAATACTCGAACAAACTCCCTTTCCTTTACTGTTTCTACACTACCATCTTTCTCTTCTCATCCTTTTCTAGTACTTAAGAAATCTGCTTCTACTAAAGACGACTTCTTCTACAAGATTACTCACATACTCGAGAGCAATCAAATTGAAGATTCTCATTTACCCTTTCTAAACCCATATAAAGCCTTTAAAAAACCTTTTACCTTTATCTCTTCCTTTGTAAAAAGATTAGTCTTACATAAAACAAAAGCCCCAAAATAGTACATACTTGCTACAAAGTTGGACCAGTGTATACTTCTTTCTGGTCCTCAAGAGCACTTTGTCACTATAAAGATCCCTCTAGAGTTTCCAGCTCAGTGGTTAGAGCAAGGATACACGCACATTCATTGTGGAGTAGTCAAACTAGTGCTAAACTACCGCGCCATCAAAGGTCTCCCTGTATTTTTTAGAATTGCCTTGTTAGACTTTAGATTCCTTAAGTATGAAAATGCTTGCAAGGTAGTGCTAAAACCTCACTCGACTTGGGGACAATCTACATGACTTTCTTCTCAAACTACAACATGGCACTTAAGGATCTTACACTTCTTAAAGCACTGAAAGTCTAGATCCAAATAGTTAGAGCCGAAATGATCAATTAGACCCATGAAGCCACACTATACTACTAGATGGCATATAGAGTCCAAGATCACATGATCAATAACTCTATCCCCAACAAGAATGAGGTTCCTTTTGTCAAGTTTGATGCTCATGTGAACTCAGCCACATGTGTTCATGTACCCAAAATAGTCATAAGAGAACAAATGATCTCATTACTACCAACAACTTGTCACAAGCTATGAAAAGTTGTTTGAGCACACTGAATCAATCTAGTCTACATAAGCCACATTCAACTCAAATCTAGATAAGACTATGACCATCAAGTTCAACCACCCTGACAAAAAGACTGCAGCACCATCGTTGGTGTTTCCCGCATGCTTCATGATGTAGCCATTGCAACCTCTGCTTGCAGCACACTCCACACAGCTCATGATGCAACCTTACACTTTTAAACAAAACGTTGAAATCGAGTATTTCCAACCTTTTAGATAGTCAGTTTATGCATTCAAGCCCCAAATAGGTCACTGTTATTGGGATCCAAACTATACCTGCCAAGGATGCATCAAGGATAGACACTTTATGTACAACTATGAGGACATGCTAAAAAGACAATCATCACAACATCTCCTCAAAGAAAGATACAAGAATGGTGATCCGAAAGTAAGACTTCTCAATGAACCATCAAGAAAGTTTGATTATTACATTCGTTACTCTACATGGATTGATAAGCTAAACTCTTCCCTTGAAACCTACACTTAGCATCTTCCTCCCTAACCAAAGCCAAGAAAGTCTTGTTACACCATAAGACTCGATTACATCCAAAAGGAAGAAAGGAAAAAGAAAAAGGCCATCAATGCTTGCAAACCCAAGGTGTCAGAACCAACACCTTTACCTCTAGTACAATAGGTGTGCATGATTCGGCTAGAATTTGCATCTTATGACACAGAGTTCCCTTCACTAAGGGAATATGAGCAAAACCAATATAGATACATGCACAAGGTAAAAACCCCACAGATCATGATCAACGTGGAAATCAAAAGAAAGCTTCAACAAATAAAGCCGTTCTGAATTAGTAAACTCAAAATGCAGTCACCCAAAACTCAATTATACTTAGAATTGAAAACAAAATAGATAAGATCAGCGGACACTTCGATCAACATCTAACGACTTTTTAGAATATTATTTTAGAGATCCAGCAAAAGCTCGTCACTCTTGATTAGGAGATCTGTTAGATCATCTCCTCTACACAAGGTTACACTAAAGCAACAGTTGCAAGAGAAGCTGAAATGAAGTCTCTACAGTTCAAACTAGTAGACATTCAGAGACAATTCTAGCAAAGACAATAAAAGCAATAGTAACAAAGCTATAAGCAAAACGTCTATAGCCCAAAGATGTTCAATTTTACGTTCCTCCACCAACCACATCAATACCCTTCCATGCACCATTACACTTCCACAACCTTCTTACCACAACATCAGCACTTGTACCAACTTTTGCTACACCGCCACCATCACCATCGTTTGTAAAACCTTTGTCAATCTTTTCAGGCTCGAAACCATTCTTTACTTCACTAAACCTCCACCTATAGAAACCTCAACCCCTTGGAGCAAACTTAATAGAAAAATCGATTATGAAGATGAAACAGCAACAAGCCTAACAGGCCAAACAAATTGCTGAACAAAAAGAAAAGAGAACAGAATGTCCAATTGATGTTCCTTTTCCACATCTTACAAAACCTAAGACTTCTACTCCAAGCCTAGTCCAACCTATGCATATTAGGCTCGTAACTTCATCTATACTAGCCTAGCTACTAGATCCAATAACAGGCATGTCAACAGACTCGTATTCCTAGTTCATGGTCTTAGAAGCACAAAGCCTACCCATAATTCTCCAAGACATGGTTAAGAATAATTTTCCTGATGTAACTCTTTACACAGTTGAAGATAACTTAACAAGTTATGATTCAGACTATTGTGCTAGTGACAACATATTAGAGAATTTCCCTACTATGATCTTACACATATTGGAAAACGTTGGCTACAGCATTGACTCTCTTCTGAAAGTATTCATGATTGAACCATATGTCCAAATTCCAAATGATGATGCACCAAAAATACATGATACAGAACAGATGGATACAAATCCAATACCTCTTCAGTATCAATAGCAGTATCACCATCAACACTACAGCTCAACCTCAAGATTCTTAAGATACTTCACATTTGAAGACTTACCTCTAAGTAAATGGTATTTATGTTTCTAAGAGTTCCACACATGGGGATTAACTGAACTCATAAAGCCAAGTACATTGGTGTACCAAGTACTCATTGCATTTTCCACCAAACTAACATAAATCTTCAAAGAATTTTGGAACAATCTTGGTGAATATTGACAACAGATGTTCCTCAATTACCAATCATTCACACAGGCTATGAATGAATTTGCCCACATATTTTATGGTGACAATGTCCACAAGATCGATAAGGTCAAAGAGCAATTCTTCAAGCTTAAATGATGTTCGCTATTACCCAAGGATCTTGACAAGCACTACTAGACATTCAACAGATATTACTTCCAACTAGGTGGTAATGATGTTGTTAATCTGAAACAAGCCTTCCTAAACTTAGTTTCGCATGAACTCAATCACCAGACATAGCTACAACTGAATGCAAGATGACTCGAGTTATAGAAAACCTACCTAAACGGCATCAATAGAATCATGCTAAAAGCCCTTGACAAAATCTATAATGAGCATAAATACATTGCCAACATAGTCCAGAACTCTAAAAGACTTAAAACACTATGTGCCGATCCACTAGGACTAAATATCAAATAATCATCAACAAACTCCTTCTGTCTCTACAAGTCTAAAAAGAGAGTTCACTTCAAAGGACCTCTCAAGATATACAACCGTTCCTTCTACTTGAACTAGTCTATGAGAACCAAAAAGTTCTTAAGAAGAAAGAAATTCAAAAGATTCAATTTTTTTTTTTTTTTTAAAAAGCATATCTCAAGCAAGAAGTCGTCCAAATGCTTTATCTATGGAAAATTAAGTCATTATGCAAAATAATGTCTTAAAACAAATAAAAAGCCCATCAAAATGATGCAACAGATAGTGAGCACCTTAGGATACAATTTATTTGATGACGATCTAGAATCAATCATCTCCCTAAATGATGAACAGAGTCCACAAACCTTTTTTGTTATCCAAACTCAAGACTCAAGCTCAGATTCAGATGAATCAATTGATTCAAGCTATTTTGATGATGACTTAGAAGATACATCCATGGATTACATGATGATCTAGGAATGCCTCATAGCATAGAAGCTAATCTCTCTAGTAGTCTATGTTCGAATATACATCGATGATGAATTGCCTCTAATTCAAGTTACAGCCTTTTTTGAGAAAAATGCAGCATAGACCATTACAAACCTAGTTGTCTTACCCTCGTCACTGTGGAAAAACCAAAAGACCTATTTTAGAACAACCAATGAAAGCATGTTTGCAACAAACTTCATTAGCCAGCCAGTTACCATTGAGTTTTTCTCAAAAGTCTCAACAACTTAAAGGATATTAGTTTCATCCTTACATCACAAGGACTTAGTAATTGGATTTGATATTATTTTAGCAACCTAGGTCTTAAGCTAAACGTCAAAGGTCTCAAATGCAAAAAATTATTCTAAACATGGAGGCTCCCACCAAACCTGTTCATCATGACCTTGCACCTAGTCCAATTTAAAGATATTAGACAAAAGTTAATCTTAACTTCTTGTGTAGATAGTCATGCAGATTTCCTCCTGAAATGTCCAAATCCGTTATGGAAAAACCTAGAGTTCTTCATCACTCTACTGTTCAAAAAAGATGAAATGGACAATCCAACCAAGACTAGCCACACATGCATGAATCCAGACCATCTCATGCTAACGATTGAAGAGTGTACCCAACTCTAGGCCTAAAGACTAATAGAGCCCACAACCTCTTCATGGTCATGTGAAGCCGTCTATGTCAACAAATGCTCAAAGCAGGTACATGACAAGTTATGATTAGTCATCAATTATAAGCCATTGAACTTGTTCCTTGCAGATGACAAGTTCCCACTGCCCAATAAGAAAAGACTGTTTGCGAATTTGTCCAATGCCAAGTTTTTCTCCAAGTTTGACCTCAAGGCAAGACTTTGGCAAATTGGGATTAACTAGTCAAAGTGATATAAAATAGCGTTTTGCATCCCACAGCATCACTTTCAATGGACAGTAATGCCCTTCGGATTGAAGATAGCTTCATCTCTATTTCAGAAAGCAATGACATAGATATTCAACCTAATATTAGATAACTCGCTTATCTATATTGATGATATCTTACTGTTTTCTTCTGACGAGACAAGTCACAGATAACTATTAGAAAGATTCCAAAGCATCATCCAACACTATGAGATAATGCTATCTGAGAAAAAAATGACATTGGACTTTATAGAAATCGACTTCCTGGTATGCACCTAAATGATGGAAAATATATTGTGCAGCCACACATTGGCCAATAACTCTAATCCTTTCTAAATGAAAAATTCACAAAAAGGCAAGTTCAACAGTTCCTCTTATTTCTTAACCACATAAGTGAATTCATCTCGAATCTTGCAAAGATTACAAGTCCATTCAGATCATTGTTAAAGAAAGACTCTCCAAAATAGTGGACAAGGAAGCAACTGAAAGCAGTACAGATCCTTAAACCTTTGCCTAAGTTACTTCCAGCACTACAGATCCCTCTCAAGGAATGCAAGCAATCACTATTGGTCTGCAGTCCTACTTGAAGAATCCAATGGAAAGAAAAAGGTCTACGGATATAAAAGTGGAAAATTCAAAGACTTAGAGATATGTTACCACTCCATTTTTAAAGAAATTGTTACTGTCAAATATGACATACAAAAGTTTAAGTTCCATCTGGTAAGACATCAATTCATTGTGGAGTTAAATATGTCAGCCTTTGAGCACATGTTGAGTTTTTTTTTAAAAAATGACCCTCCCCAACGACAATTACTACGTTTGGCACAATGGTTCTCACAATACTTTTCTACTTCAAGCATATAAAAAGCAAAGACAATGTCCTCCCAGTTATGCTAGCACGACCGAGTTTCTTTACCCAAAATCCCTTTTTATCCAAACTACTCCCAATCATTGCAATGGTTAAACCCTTTTACCGACCATTCAGGGATGCTCCCTCTTCTTTAAACCCTCATCAGCCCAACACCTCGTACCCCTTATCCAAAAGATCTCCTAGTCTTAGAAGAAAATATCCCCCTAGACGAACTCTAATATGAGTTACTCACCTTCATTATGGCACATTCCCTCCACATCCATGCTTATCCACTATTGATGAAATATCATAATCAAATAATCAGACATTTTGGTGACAAGTCAATCCACCCTATAGGAATTCACCCCAGATATCCTTTTATCCACTCACTTCATTTTCCTACCAGGCACTGGATAACTTTCCCAAAAGAAACCTTTTGCTCCTCTAATATTTTTATCACTTGTATTTTGTTGCCATTGAATTTCCATTTGATATTTTTATAAAAACTCTCAATAAATTTCATGAAAATATATTTAAGCCTAACAAACACATCTTCGACCCAGACCATGACCACCTCAAATATTATCTCAGTTAGTTCAAGCCTATCCCTATCTAGATGCAATGGCTTACGACATACCAGAAGTTCCATGCGGATCATAAGTACATTAACATCATATTCCATAGACCTTGCAATTATACAGATGCTATCCAATATTTCCCATATACAGCCATCCTCTTTAGTCAACCATACTCCCTCCATAATGAAATCTATACTCATCCTCAAGAATATGCTGAGATATAAAGACAACTCTGTGAGATGAACAGAGCAATTTTAATGGAAATTTGGCCCTAACTTCATGACCAACCCTTGAAGGAATATCTTGAAAGATACATCACTCAGCTATGGGTTGATAGACAAATCTACAAAGACAAGCACAAAAACCTAACCATGAAACCATTAGACCTTGTCTTCGAGTTTAATTTGTCCAATCTTAAGCTAGTTTAGTGGAACCCATATTGGCAAGCACTTATGATTCAAAGGCCCAGCCAAAGGCCCAAGTCAACGTCTGTCAAACCTAGGACCCTTATGCCTATGACTTTGAAAATGATCCATATGACCTGGGTGATGATTTTGATCTAGAAGACTTCTTTATTAATGAACTACGCCTAAAACCAAGAATAACTAAGGCATCCACTAGCAAGGGTGAAGAAGTTTCTCTTGAAGAAGAAATGGAAGCAACAAATAGATCCCTCGAACAAATATTTGCTACAACTTCTCCCCTGGAATTAACAATAGCCATCTCAATTTTCCATTTAATAGCCCATGAAAACCCCAAGAAATCCAAAACCCAACATCCAAAGCCCAAAAGATCCAAAATTTAGTTTTTGTTCAAATGTGCCAAGCCATCAGTTAATAATTGCATCAAGATGGAGAAAAAGGAATCCGATACTTCCTCACAAGTAATGCCACTTCAAATGGAGTAAAAAGGAATTAAATTCCCTTTCTTTTGTCTTTATGCTTTATCTTTATGCTTTTTAGAAAAATGTGCCTTAAAAATGTAAAATATAATGTAACTTTAGTCTTGTTAAGTCACTATCACAAACAGTGGCTAGTTTGTTGTTGTATGGTCTTATAATGCTTATATAAGGCAACTCCTTCACTAGGAAAGAGCATGTTTTAACTTCCAAGTTTTCCTTTGTAAAATAATGTGTGAAATAGAAAATATGTTTTTCTAAAAGTTTCTCTCTTTGGCTACTTGATAACTCTCTACTATAGAGTTATTTGAGTTTAATTTTGATAGTAATTTAGGTTAGTTCTTGTAGTAATGCAAATAAATTAGTAGATTTTATTTAATTATTTTAAATTAGTTATTTTAGCTTAGTCAATCTAATCTTAATTAATTTTATGCTTAATTTGGTGTTAATGTGGTTAAGATAGGTTGTTATTGATTTATTTGTGCTTTTGTAGGTGTTTGATGAAAGAAGAATTTTTGTAAAAGAATGAGAGCAATTTCAAGATCCAGACTTCCACTGCACATATTTTGGTATTTTGGCCGTAACTCTTTCTAAAGAGCTTCAAATGAAACTATTCTTTGACCATTGAAAAGATAAGAGAAAAATCTACAACTTTTATGCTTACCACTTCACCTAGTTCAACCTAGAAAATGGTCAAAAATCTTGTTAAGGTTGACATATTACAGTAGTCCTAGAGCAATTACAATTTCTGTTAGTTAATTGGACAAAGTTACGACTCACATAATCTAATGAGGAAATCCCAGCTTAAATTGACTTTTTTTTTTCACCCAATTTGGCCTAACTTCAAAGCCTATAAAAGTAACTTTTCATAGGAGAAAAGGGGAGAACGAAAAACACGAGAACGAAAAACACCAGATTGAAACCTAAGAGTCAAGCTGCAAAGTCATTGAAGTTGAGAAGATTTTGAAGGATTCAAGAAGACTTGGAAGATCAAGATTATAATTCTTGAGTTTATTCTTTTTAATTATTCTTTTATTTTCTTAGTTTGTTTTTATTGTTTAAACTTTATTTAATAATAATGTGTGACTTAATGGGGAACTAAATTGTTAATCTAAGATTATGATTGAACTCAATATGTAGTCTAAATTATTTATCTTTCTTTTACTTATGTTTGATAGATTTAATTTGTTTATTTTATTCTGTTCTTAATGCTTCTAGTTGACTAGCCACTAATTAGATTGAATTAGAAACCTAGGTTAAACATTAACAAAGAAGATTTAGGTAGACTTTGAATAGAATAGCGTATGATCGAATACACTTAGTTGATTAGGTGGTTTGATTTGCATATAGGATAGACATACACCTATAAGCCATATGTAGCCAATATTAGAGCACAAATTTAATGAATCTTTTTACAATAATATTTGCATAGATATATAGTAAATTAATTGGGAGGGGTATTTTTATGAGAAATTCAACGGAGACTTGTAAATAATTTAGGACTCTAGGCTAGCAACTTAATCCATTAAACTGAGTTAGGAGAGAGATAATATTCAAATGAAGTATTGAGGATATCATAATCTTAGGTCTGGTAATCACTAGAAGTTAATAATTTTGTTAAGATATTAGTTTTAGTTTTTTAGTTTTTTAGTTTTAAATTTTAATTTAATTGTTTAGATAAAATTAGGGTGTGTTAATTTTAATAGTTAACAGTAAAGATTAATTCAATTCTTTGTGGGATCGACACTCTACTCATCTCTATATCATATTTGCGATACGTACACTTGTGTGGGTAGAAAATTGAACAACATTACTCTCTCCTTTCAGTTAGTTTTTGAGTATGAATCCACTACTTAGACCTAATAAGCAATGACATGAGTCATATGCTCTACAGTTGCCATTTCAGTGGATCTTTGCATCAGAAATCTCATGGATTTGTTTTATTGACCACCGCTCAGTGCCATTGTATAGAATTAACGCCGAAGGTCAGTACCTCGTGGGTTCGTCACTATAGCACGACGGCGTGGTTTTCGTGTTCCTCTTACCCTAAGCACATCATAAGGCTCACAAAGGTTTGAGTTTGAGTTGAGCCAAGAGGGCATGAGTAGGCTATAACCGCATTTGAGGCTATGCTTAGTGCCTTCGATATAAGTGCTCAAATCCCGATGCTTAGTGCTATGGACTACAAACTCCAAGTGAGTACTTAGGCTCTTGGAGTAGACACGAAAATTAAAATAATTTTCATTGATATTTAATTTTTTTCAAGTTATCTCATTTTACACTCAAACAAAATACTGGATAATGTATCTTGGACAAATTAGCAGCTCTTTAAAATAAAATAATGAATGATGCTCTTCAGTTCCACAAAATGTGATAGAAAGCGAGAAGGTAAAATTACATGAATATAATTTTCTTTCAATTTAATTTGTCGAATGTCCAAGGATTTTTCATTTTTTGTTTTTACTTTCCCTGCTTTCATTCATGCTTTGGACTGTTAATTTTTCTTTTTCAAATTATATATAATCCAATTTAAAATTTATAAAATTTGACATAATCAAACCCAAGCTCCACCTTTGATTTTAATGCAAATATCTTGCAACTTATAAAGGAACCACTTCAATGAGATTGAGATTGCTCCATCACTCATATCCTCTGTGAAGCAACAGATGTGTCAATTGGATGGTAATAAATCATGATGATCTTTCCTTAATATTACACATTTTTTATGTTTCTCCACCTAGTATTATTTCTAGTTTATTTGCAGACAAGTTAGGCATATCAAAACCTAGGATCATGTAACGTTGATTTTTCCTTCTGAATAATATCTATTTCCCTTAATAAAAAGAACCCTTAATATAATTCCCTGTTATGTTTATATCCTATACATACCAACAAAAGGCATGTCAATTGATCCAATCCATAAATTCCCATCCTTCTCATGCACTTCACTGATTTTGTTTCCATTTTTATCTTCAATCGTTTCTAAAATCTCACCATCCTCACTTAACGTCATTGCCAATCCACTCCCTCTGTACTTTGACAAAACTAAATAAGCTTTCGTAACGTCAATAGGCAACCTAACCAAATCATTTCCCAGTCGAGGAAATGAGAGAATCCAAGCTAAAATCTTGTCTCTTCTTGAATGCATGGCCACCCAAAATCCTCCTCTGGGGCTTCGTATGATGTTGTCTGGGAATCCTGGGAGTTGTGCAAAAGTTTCCGGAGTTTCAGCTTTTGATGTGTTCAGCCAGTACCTTAGGATTCTGCACTTGGTGGTTTCGGCAAAGACAAGAAAGCTGCCACCGTTGCTTAATGCCACTCCATTGGGGAATGAAAGATTGTTTAAAACAACACGTACTTGCTTGCTTTCTTGTTCATATTTCATCAACCTTCCCGTTTTATCCCCGTTTAGTATTATGGAGATAAAATTCCTGCAAAACAGTACCACTTTAAAACAAGTTAATAGTTATAATTAAAAATAATAAAAAAGAAGTGAGAATTTGAAACATATATAAATTACATGAAGGAAATGGGAAAAAGTCTTTTCAGATGTCCTCAAAGAAGATTAAGCAATATTGCGATAAAATGTCCATTAATAAGTAATAACTATATTATACCACACCAATTAAAACAAAAAAAAATTAAAGTCAAGCTTGGGATGATGTCTGCATTGAATATAGTAATCTCATTTCCTTTGTTCTTCTAAAGGCGTTGAAAAGATTTTCCTGGTTCTTTACAGCATGGCTGTGCTTGTTCAAAGACTTAATTAGAACATTGAATATTGTTTAAGAAATGCTTTTAAAATTATATATCATAGATTCCCAACACCCCAAATTGTGCTGTGAAATAAAAAGGAGTTGATTACTAACCAACCTTAGCGTCTAAACTTGCATGGTTGAATTAACAATTGGAAGAAACTGTTTTATTTTCAATCACTATCAGTTTCTTCACAACTAAAGTGGCTTGTTTTGAAAGAGTTGTAACAAAGCATCAATAGAGTTGAAGAACAAAAATTTTTTGTTATAAATTTCTTTGGAAACTAGTTCATTTAGAATTTCATTTCGCAGACTTTTTGAGTAATTGAAAGTTTTGCTCACGCATTCCTCAACCATTTCTAGTTGGAAGAGTTTTCTATAATTGTGTAAAGTAGCCATTAAGACATGCAAATGACAATTTCAATGATGATAAAGTTCTACAATGACCAATCATAATATTTTCTCCACATTAAATCAAGGTACTTGCATTTCCAAATATAATATAACCTCCAAGTTTATTAGCTTGCATTGCAGATTTTATTTCTAAGAGTTTCTATCAATCTACTTTTATTCCATTTTAGAGATAGACAGATTCAATTATAGATTCCATAAGTCTGTGTCTCTTAGCTTACATTTTGATTTATTTATGTTCTTTTTCTTGAAAGTGTCATTTATGAATACCTAGACATTCAAAATTCGAACAAAAACATTTTTCATTGTTGATGCTATTTTTGGCATTTCTAATATGTCTTTTGTTTTTCTTTCACTTCAAAAACTCATTAAATTAAACATGTGATCAATTCACTGATATCAAACAAGATATTAGTTTTGGACGTCGCATCTTGTATAAGACAACCCATGTTTTAAGTCAATAGCTTAAAAATTCTAGTAATTTCTCATAAGCAAAAGGTTCTATTCTATATTCGGTTTTTAGGAGAACCAATTGAACTTGTTTAGTTTACAAGTTGTTCAGTTATTTTTTAAATTTTGACTGATTTTATTGACTTTAATATAAAATTCAATTTAGAGCCTGTTTGACTTAGTTTTTTTTTTTAGCTTAAAAGCTATTATGTAGCTTTTATGAAAGATAATATCTTTTAAAATTAAGTTAAAACTGTTTGGTAAAATAAATTATATAAGCTCTAATTTTGATTAAAATTATCATAAAAGGTATTCATGTCATTTTCAATTACCTAATAAACTGAACCGATACAAATCTACTTCAAGCTTATATACGATTTCAAATATTAAAATAGAAATTCATACAGAAATGGAACAACTCTCAAATTTTGTATAGTAGTAATAGTATTAAATTTTTGTTGATTTAGCAAACAATCGGACCATGATACTTCAATTTCCAAGAAAGAAGAGAAAAGAGGAAATGATGTACTTGACATTAAAATCCTTGGTGAAAAAGAGAGAAAACCTTTAAATAGTACATGAATGTAATTTTGAATTTTGAGTCCTCCTTTTTCTTAATCTTTGTAAGAACAAAAAAAAATCATAAATTTCACTATTCTGTTGCTTTGTCTTCTATCTTTTTCTCTCTCTTTTTTTTTTTAATAGTCTTTGTCAAGAGAGGTAGAGGAGAAGGAGATTGCGGTTTGCGTTGGAAAAAGGTGATTTGTAGAAAGAGGGAGAGGAAAGGATCTTTGTAAAAACAAAAAAATCTCAAA
The DNA here is from genome assembly GCF_053813885.1 of Theobroma cacao. NCBI lineage: Eukaryota > Viridiplantae > Streptophyta > Magnoliopsida > Malvales > Malvaceae > Theobroma > Theobroma cacao. The sequence goes on from NC_142643.1 coordinate 31,958,760, forward strand.
TTTTGCTATTATATTGCTGGGTCTTTTTTTTTTCTTTTATTTTCTAGTAGTATTTGCAAAGAGAGATAGAGAATGGGGAGATTGCGATTTGCGTTGGAGAAGGGTGATTTGCAAATGAAAGAAGAGGAGAAAGAGATAATTAAAATAGGGGTATTTCCTAAACAGCTAGCGTGTTTTTAAAAAAAAAATAAGAGAAAGCTCCACTCTAGAGCTTTTCTTTAAACTCTTTTTTTAAAATTTTATTCTTTAAAAAAATTATTTTTTTTAAAGAGCTTCTCAAAATCTTGTTTGACCTGACTTTTACTTTTAAGAGGTATAAAAGCTGAAAAAAAGTCAAGCCAAATAAGCACTTATTCAATTTTTGATCTTTTTAAATCTAATCGATCGTTGCAATAACCTTATCTAGTAGGATTGTAAAAAATTGAACAAAATAATCTTACTTTTTCAAAATATATATCACAAAGTGAAGTTGTAAACTTAATTATATTAATCTAGTGTGACTTTTCTCAAAATATACCAAAATATTGTGGCTTTCTACAAATGTAAACACTCAATTGTCTTTATCTAAGATCACTTGTATAAATAAAATGTTAGCAAATAGTAAAAAAGTTTTTGTGAAAGTACCTCATTTGATGAAGAGAATGCTGTCAGTGAAATAAATGGATCCATCAGATTGGTTGATGTCCAAACCATTGGTGAATAACAAAGGGGTGCCTTGAGCATGCGTTGTAATGCTAGTTGCTAAGCCACCTTCAGGGCCAACTTTTAGTAGCCCCATGTAAGCATCAGCAATGTAAAGCTCATCAGTGACTTCATTGAAACAGATGCCAAGTGGACGCCCACAAATGTGCTCTGTTAGTTGATGATCATGTTACCGTTCACACTTTTTTTTGCTCAAAGTAGTCACTCATGTTAAAATTATCTACGAGCTCCCTAATTTCTTTATTCGTTTAAATTTTTATTTTTTTTCCTTTAGAAAAATTTTATATTGTCTAATTTCATAAATAAATTCCAAACATAAATTCTCAACACCTAATGGTGATTTTTTTTTGGCGAATGCGATTGTGAGTTTTTTCTTTTTTTTTTTTGAATGACAAGAGAATTTCATAAATTGCTTAGCATAATAGTGCCATTACAAAGCAAGGAATCTAGAGAGGTATCATATGCCTTCCTAAGAAATTAATCTACAACTTAAAAAAGGAGGTATCAACCCTTGTAAATTACACATTCATAAGTAGCAGTATGTTGCACAAACAACATAGACAAATGTCATCATAAAACCTTGGCCTAGGGACAAATAATACAACAACATCTCCCAACAACCAATCACAACTTAGCTTACAATTGAAAGCTAGAATGACAACAACTTTAAACAACCAGCTGCAGCTAAGCTTACAATAGAAGTGGCCAAAAACATAAAACAGGAAATCATAGTTTTCCTAGCAAAAACTCAATTCAATCAGAAAAGATCCATGAACCAGTAATTGGGAAGGGAGAAATATGTTGACTCTATATGTTTTCAATGATAACAAAACATTCCTCATTCATTAATGTCTAACTTTACTATTTAAATGTGCAGGATTTAATTTTATACCCCTAACAAAGTTGTTAATTAAAGGCAAGTCAAGGAGCTTGCTAAGTTTAATGAAGAGTTAATCAATTAAAAGGGAAAAAGCAAGTAATGAACAAAAACAGAACCTTAGTAACTAATTATCAAGGGACCTTAATCAGCTAAGCAATAGTTGTGTGATAAGCTGAAGCAAAATAGAAAAATGCTAATCGGTTAAGAGGTCTGGTTAATCGATTAGAGCATAAGGTCCATGTATCTTCAAGCCCCAAAAACAAGTTTGAAAATATTGTGATTGTTAAAGGGAGACAAAATAAAGAAGTTCAAAATTCAAAAATCTTCTAGTCGATTAAAGCTAATTTTAATCAGTTATGGCTAAAGGAAGTAAAGCCTCAATCTATTAAGGGAGGTGCTGACCAATTAGAGGAAGACTGCTGTGTAGAAAAGTGAAAACAGAAAATTTATAATCAGTTAGAGCTTGTTGTAACCAATTAGAGGAAGTCTATTGAAGAAAAGGAGTCTAAAGGTAGAAAACTTTTAATCAGTTAAAGCATTTTGTAATCGGTTAGAGTAGAGAACACAGCAACAGGATAGTACAAGGTGAAAAAGCTGCAATTGGTTAGAGTTGCCTTTAACTAGTTAGTCAAAGTTTGTCTCCCTTTTTGAATTTAAAAATTAAAAGACAAAAATAACGGCTAGAAGTCCATCAGAGTTGTTCTTAATGGCTAAAAACTATCTCCAACAAAAAATTTGACTCCCCAAGTATAAAAAGAAGCTCCACTGGTAAAAGAAAAAAGAGAGTTAAGGAATTGAGAAGAAAAGAGTTACTTTGAGCAAAAAGCCAAATATTCTTCGAAAAAACATTTTTTTTGCATTCCATATCTAGAAAAAGTGCTTGAGCTTGATTGTAATCTGTCCAGACTTATAAAGGTACTAAGTTGTACTTCTTTTTCTTTTTTTCTTGGGAAATTAGAGTGTGGAAAGCACTCTAAAGCTTGTTGTAAGGGATTAAAGCTTAGGTTAAAAGCTCACTTTATAAAAACTTGGTGGAAGTTGTTAATTCCACTGGTTTAGTGAAGTTGGAGTGAAAATCCTTGATTGAGATATCAAGGTAATGGATGTAGGTCAAGGGGGTTGAACCACTATAAATACTCTTGCATTGTCCACTTCTCTTTACCCTTCCTTACTTGGTGTCCTTTAATTTTAACAAGTTTTAGTCCTTCCCTTCATCTAGTTGATTAAGTACTCTTCAAGATATAAAAGGCTGAGCAAAAAATTTTTAGTGCTATTCACCCCTTTTAGCACTCAAATGAGACCAACAAGATAACATTAGCAATAAAATCCAACATATAGGAAAATTGACGAGCATTAAAAAATGGATGAAAAATACCCTTGCCTGATGACCCACCTGTCAGTTAGATGGTTAGATTCTTTGCTAATATGGGTAAAGGTGATCTGCTTAATGTTCGCTTTAAGAACCTCAATGTATTGTAAATATTCCTCATGCACCAGGTGATAGGGCTAAGATTCAAAACCCAACTAATAGCGTTCTTGGAATCACTTTCAATGATGAAAGAATAAAAAGCCCATGGTGATGAGAGGAACAAAGAAAGGCCTTCTTTACTAGCAAAGAACTCAACATAGTTGAAGTCCTTTATACCTATGGGAAAGGAGAAGACTCCTTTAATGAAACCTTCATAATTTCTAACAACACCTCCTATTTTAACAGGGCTTAGCTTACCGAGGGTAAAATCGTTGATGTTAAGCTTATAGGAACCTAGAGAAGGCTTTTTCCATTTAGTTCTATGCTTTAACTTATACTTCCTTATTTTACAAGTGATTTTACTTGGTTCCAAAAGGAAGTGAGAAGCAAGGATATGGTTCACAAACCACTTCCTTTTGCACCAATGAGCCAATCTCATGAGAATAATGTTCAGAAGCTAATCAAAGTCAAGGTGCTAACTTAGGAAGAGAATTTCATTTTTGTTGCCATATAGACTATATGGTGGAAAAAAAAAACATTTTCCAAATGTCTGAAGGGTGCTGGTGAGGATTACCATGCTACTAGTCTATGAAGAAGGAGGTGGCTTCACTTGGATGTACCTAATTCAGACTCTAGAGACTACAATTGTTCATCCAAAGCTCCTAAGAAATAAATCAAGTGAAAAAATAAGATGATTGGAGGTCTCAGGCTTAACACCGCATAGGGTGCATTCAATGGCACTGAAGTCAAGAATTCCCCTTTTAAAGAGCTCATGCTTGACAAAAAGTTTACCCAAAAAGATTTGCCACATAAAGACCTTGACTTTAGGAAAGGCGAGTCTAGTCCATAACTGTTTTTGAACTATTTGTGATTCCCATGTGTCATGTTGGTGAGTCTTGATGAATAAGGATAGAGTGTATCCACCATTAAGAGATTTTTTCCAAATAGCTTTATCGATGTCAAGAGGGTGCAATTGTATATTATTGATAATGCCTATGAAATTATTCTATTGTCATCATTCCAACTAAAAGGACTAAGCCTTACATTTGATACACCATTTTCAATGATTGGCATTTCATGAGCAAAAATCAACAACCACACTTGTGTTATTGGTGGCTAATACATAGAGTTTTGGGAATCTATGGGAGAGGGGCTAATCATCAAGTCGTGGATCCATCCAAAATTGAATGTAGTGTTTATTTCCAAGAAGATAGTCGAGAATAGTGGTTATTGTGCTATGGAAAGTGTCAAAAGGATAGAGAGGGCAGACAATGTTCCTCCAAAAAAATGATGTTTTATTTGAGGGGGCTAATAGAAAGAGGATTTAAGGATTCATATCATTCTTAGCAGACACCATCTTTCTACATAGGTTTTAAGGTTGGTTTACAAAGCGCTAGAGCCAATTATTGTGGAGAGATCTATTTTTAAACCCCAAAATAATGATGATAAAACCCCCAAATCTTTGGCTTTGGTTACAAAAGACCAATTAACATGGTGCATTTTTTTTTCTTTACATTCAGACTAGAGAAAGTCTCCCTGAATTTTTTTTAGCTTATTCTTCACTTCCACTAGAATCTTAAAAATACAATAGATAGTATCATGAGAGGCTCTCCATAATTAACCTTATGAGGATAAGTCTTCCACCCATTAAGAGATAGTGCCTTTTCTAACCAACCAACCTTTAATGGCAATGTTTGATAACTAGTTGCCACAGAGATAAAGAGCTAGTAACTGTACCCAAAGGGAGGCTAAGGTAGCTGGTAGTAAGATTGTTGATCTTAGAATCCAAATAAGTGGCCCATGACTAAAGATCATGATGTGGAACGTTGATGTCGAGAAAGTTACTTTTAGCAAAGTTGATTTTGAGTTTGAAAATGGCTTGAAAACCTTTGAGAATTTTTCTCACATTTTTAAGATGCTCGAAATCAGATTGGCATAAGGTTAGTGTGAATAGTCAAGCTTTCAAAAATATTTGAAGAGCTCGCCTTGTGGCACAAAAAGCTTAAAGATTTCACAACAATATTACAGAGCATGGGAGAGAGGGGATAACCTTGTCTTAAACCCTTTTGCATGTGAAATTATGGTGTGGAGAAACCGTTAAGGAGAAGTGAAATGGAAGCTATGGATATGCAGTGATAAATCCATTCGCACCATCTATTGTCAAACCCCATAAGGTTCATTATAAAGATAAGGAAATCTCAATCAATGTAAATGAAAACCTGTTCGAAGTTAACTTTGAAAAAAATACCACTTCGTCGATTTTTCTTAATAGAGTTGATAAGTTCATTACCGATGAGAAAGTTGTCAAGAATTTATCTTTCCTTAACAAAACCAACTATGTCTCCCTAATGACAATACTTGTGATCGTTTTAAGTCTATTTACAAAGACTTTTGCCAATATTTTATAGGCACTGTTCACCAAGCTAATGGGTTTGAGTCAGGATAAGATCATGGCTCCCTTAGGACTAAAGTGATGAAGGAGGAATTTATATTCCTATTGAAAACACCATTTGTGTAAAAGTGATTAAAAAAAGACATGACATTACCTTTGATAATTGGCCAAAATTTTTTTGTCGAAGTCAATGTTGAAGCTATCAAGGTTAGGGGATTTGTTCCCATCATAGTCCTAGATGACATTCCATATTTTCTCTTCAAAAATTAGGATTTTCAAGGTGGCTTTCTAAAAGTCACTAATATTCAAAAATGAGTAGTAAAAGCCTTAAGTTTTAAGATAAAGCCTTTAGCTTAAGGTGCCTTAAAGTGATTGACCTCTTCAACTTGGATGTCTTTTGGTTTTTCAAGATTTGAACCATTAGCTATGATTTGCTGGGTATAATATTTTTCATCTTCAATTGGAAATGATCAAGTGGAAAAATTTAGAAATTTGGTCACCATGTTGAGCCTATTTAAGTTTGAAGTTATTAAACCATGATCTTTCTTCTTTTTTGTAAATATCCCATAGCTTGAAGCTTGAATTGGCAAATGAGGTTTTTTCTTATGTGAAAAATGGCCTTGTTTCAACTTCCTTCTTAATTTTGTTGATTTCATGTTCAAAAAAAGAGATTTGGCTTGTGTCTTGGTTATAGTGGTCGAACTTTCACTTTTTTACTGTAAATTTGAATGCTTTTTAGATGACCAAAGAAACATGTTCTTATGTTGTTGCTATTAGAGATATCAAGCTAGGCCGCTTTAACAAGGGATAAGAATATTTTTTTCTTCCAACCAATGAAAGAAGAGTCTGAATAATGTTGGTCTTTGTAAAGTTTTCTCAATTTCAAGACTAACTAAATTGTGGTCGGAGAATGAACTTGGATGGCATTTTTGGATAATTGATGGGCATAGTAGAAGAAGCTTACTACTTATAAAGAATCTATCCAAATGACACTTGATAAAAGAGTCCCTATAGTCAAACCATGTATACAAACCACCCATCATTGGAAGGTCCGAGAGGTGCATATCAGTGAGATGGTTCTTTTAAATGAACAGGCTAGACTATTGTGAGGTTGGTAAGCTTGGGTTTGAGCAAGTTTGAGCTTGGTTATGTTATGGGCTTTTAAAGATGAGTTAATAAGTATGCTATAGGTATGGGATTGAGAGTGACATAGGCTTGGTAGTTTAGTAAACCAATTTGGGTTAGAATTTGTGTAATGCCTTTTTGGGTAAATATTTGGGTTTGGGGGTTTTGAGTGTTAGACTTTGGGTTGTCTCCATGCATATTAGGAAAGACTTGGGTTGTAGGCGAGCTACTTTCATGACTTCTAAGTCATTAGATAGTAGACTTATGGCTCGATACAATCTAACATGGGTTATCCTATCTCCCAGATTGAGTGGGATTCTTGCCTTGATCAGGTGAGGAATAAATAGTGCCAATCGTGGGTTTAGGCGCAAGGTGGTGGGTGGTTTCAAGCAGAGAAATGGTGGTGGGTTGTAGTGGTCATGGCAATAGTATGGTAGTGTGATATCATTTACTAGCCTTATTGTTACTGCCAAGTGACAGTTTCTTCCGTTGATCTTAGTAACAACAATGGGTGGGATAGTGATGTATTTTTTTTTATCGAGAATAGGAGTTTTGAACCATTCAGTCTCTTTTTGTTCAGCAGATTATCATTCATTGAGATGAAAGAATCATATATACATATATATATCCGACTTTCTTGAAAGTAGCGATCGATTACAAGTTTAGGGGGAGTTTTTCAACCTTTAACCATATGAAGTATTCTTTTGTAGCAATGTATTCTTACTACGAAACAATTTTTGTGAACCATAAGTCAAATCATACTTTGTAGTTCCTTATATAAGCATTTAGATCTTATCGATGGTAGAAAGTGATTAGAACAGTATTGCCTCCCATGGGTCTAATCACATATTAAAACCCTTTAGAGGAAAATATCTATTACAAGGTTCGGTGGTTAACGTAGTTGATGAAGGTACCAACAACACTTCTTTTGAGCCAATCTGAGTTTTCAACGGTTGCTTCTATGACATGGTAAGATTATGGTTGTATGTTGTTTATGGTTTGAACTAAAGGTAGGTGGGGTTTACCTTTAAGAACTTCTTTGTAAGTTCTTTCTTCCCTAAGGGACCTTGGGAGGGTTTTGATTGGGGGCTTGGCCTTTGGGTGGATGGTGCTGCGTATTGGGTTAAGTGGCTTGCTAGTAAGAGCTATTCTCTTTCCATCCTAGCTAATGAAGCTCTTTTCACTGATATGGGGAAACCATCAAGGATTGTGTCGCTCCTTTATTACATGGTGTTTGTAACGACCAGTTCCTTGATCGCTATCAGCATCCAAGTCTTGCAGGAGAACTCGCCAAGTCCCGAACAAGCCTTATTTGAAACTCTTGTTAATACGTTATATTGATTCCATCGATCTATGTAATACGTTATATTGATTCCATCGATCTATGTAATTGCTTTGAACCGAATAACTCTCTGTAATATGATTTGAACAAAAGTCGTTATAAATCGACTTAACTTTTATTCCTCATAATTGTAAAAATACATCAAGGTTTATAATCTCCAAATGTACATTGCATTAACATTATTTACAAACAAATTATGCAATGAACGACCCAACCTCTAGAAGCAGAGTGACTCAGAATAAGGTGCTATGAGATGCCTTTACCTATCTGCGGTGGACAATATAATGCCGATGATTGCACACTACGCCGATCATTATCTGCGAAAAAGGGGTGAGTCTCACAAATTCAATGATCATCGGCTCTGTGAGCAGGGTGTAGATGAGAAACAAGCTTAGAGTAGAACTTTTTGAATAATAAAACCAGAGTATAAAACGATAACCTTATAAAACCAAACAACAAATAAGGTGCTTGTGCCTTGTAAAAATAATTTTGTAAAAATCATAGGGCAATACTTTCCTTGGCAAACAATGCCGAAATCAAAGCATACTAAAATAAATTTCAATTATCGAAATCATTTATTTCCTTCATAAATACAATGGTCGTATAAAAATAAACACGCTCCCAAACGGTGTGGCATGTAAAAATAACCGAGTATATCCACATTCATCAATTCATGATCAACATATAAAGCATTGAAAACTTTCAATTTAAAAGGGGAGCTACAGCAAAACAATATCTCTCCACCATGCAAGGGAATACGAGTCCAAAAACTCTCAAAGCTCTTGAGTAGGTAATCATAGATAATCAACCCGGTGGACCCTATTCCATGTAATAACAATCCCGGATCCCCCTTCCAGCAGATTCCCACAGCCATGGCAGTCCCGATGATGTTGGTAGACATCAGAGAAATCATATGGTCACAACCACATATATCAACTCGTGGCCTTGCCATGTATAACAACCCGTGGCCTTGCCACGTATAATCACAGATCGTGGCCTAGCCACATTTAACAGCCTGTCGGGGACCCAAAGGTTTTTTAGCTAGAGCTCACTTGTGCACAAGGGTCACACTATTCTAATGTGACATTCGACCTACTCTCGATGCTATCGGTTTGTCAAAATCATTTTCAGAAACCAAATCAAGGTTTTCAAGAGTTATTCTTTAAATCATTTTAAAACAAGGTTCGGCAACCTTTCAAAATTATTTTCCACATTAAAATGCATGGTGTAAACATTTGCATAAAGTTCGGACTAAAACCGGCTCACAAGAATTCAAATTTAAGTCATTTATCAAGTGCAATCAATTATGCATGTCACATAAAGATACAAGGCATGGTTTTGATGCAAAACATTGCAAAAGGGCTTGTTTTCTGATTTCTCAAACACTTTACATATGTGTATATATATAGTATACACAAACAACTTCCAAATCAATTTGCATCCACAATTGCCTATCATTTCTACCAGCTCATGCTTCTTACAAAAGTAGTGTATAAATCATTGCAAACCATGTATTCAAATCACTTGTCATTTTCTAGCAACTCATGCTTTCCACAAAGGCATTGGATAATACTATATATATACTTTGATATAGTAAGAAATTGACACCCCCTACTCACTTTTCTTGGTAGGATATTACTTCACCAATTTAAACTCTTTGCATTCTTAATCGATCAATATCACTGGCCGTTTAACCGTTATCCTTCTTAATTTACACGCACGGCAACAATCCTTTACTTGTCAATTTCTTGGCAACACTTAAATACAAAATACTTAGCAACTTTACAATTTATTCTATCCCACACTTGCTGCCCATACTTAGCTTTATGCTTTTGTAGCCTATACTTTATTCCCCCTTCTCATTCAAGTATTAACCATTAACTAAGTAGTTCAATTCATGCTATAATTACCATTCCTTCACAATGAATCTTTTGCACATATATATATAGGTATCAACTTTAGCAAAGAATTCTGAAGTCTTTACATGCATAATTTTCTCTCCTTTACTTTCTACAAAACATTACATTCCCACAACATCCAAACTCATAACTAGTATAAGCATTCTTCCTAACCGTACCTAAGATAGCACAATCAATTTACATTGCATGCTTACCTTTGGAATGGCTTGGACTTTCATGCACTTCAATATTTCCTCCAAAGCGCTTTTTCTTTATACCTCAATTTCCACCATTCAACAATGGTTTGGTAACATGCATGTAGCTATTCTCTTTCAAACCTTGTAAATCTTTACTGTCACAAACATTTTCACACAATCACAATTCATTTCCATAACAAATCTATAACCAAAATCAAAGTTCCACTTACCATAAATTGGTTGAACTCGTGGATCATCCATATTCTTTTCCTCTTGATCCAAAGCTTTTTCTTTCATGTTTCTTGACCACTAGGAAAAATAACTCATATCTCTCAACAAAGGATGAATTTCTAGAAGCAATGAAGCTTGATGATAGGAAAATGGCAAGAAATAAGCTCACGAGTACTAAGACAAAAGGAGTAGCCAAGCACTTTTCTCTGAACTCTTTCTCTCCTCTCGAGTGGAAGCCTCACAAGGCTATTTCCTCTTCATTTTTCTTCCAAATGGGGTGGATCTCTCAAGGCAAACACACTTTGTTTTCTTTCTTTTTGATATGGGCGGACATAACAAAAAATAGGCTTGAAATGGCCTTGTAAAATTTCCCATTTCTTTTCCATTTCTTTCATGGGCGGATTGCCCAAAGAGATAGCGACATATCTTTTCATTTCATCCCAATTCACATTTCATTTCATCTCCTTTTATTTCCACTTGTCATTCGCCCCATTTGTCCACTTTATTACCCAACAATATTTCATGCAAATTCCCTTTTCCAATAGCCTTGCCACCCCATGAACCAATAAGACCTCATGCAATTATTCCACTCTTGAATCTAATTTGGCCTCCTTCAAAACCAATAGGATTTCATGCACTCTTTAATTTATTTCTTTTATTCTTAATCCTTTCTCTACCACCATGTGTACCCAATCAAATTTCAAGCATGGCTTTCTTTCAACTAAATGTTCTTTGTTCTTTTTCTCTTTGTCATCTTTCACATAGTGGGGGTCCTACATGTCCCCCACTAAGCTTTATCCTTTTTACATGCAATTTCCATCAAGCTAAGCAATCTCACTTGCATTTCATTTTACTTGCATCCAACTTGAATTTCATTTGGCTTTCCAAAACACAAATATGTATATCAAATATTCTCTTAATTTAAAATGGTGAAATTGCACACATGTCCTCCAACTTTCTTTTTTTTGCCATTTAACCCCTATAAACTTTCATCTTTTACAATTTGCTCTTTAAACATTTCATAAATTGCAACTTGATCCTTCAACTTGTTCATAATTACAACTTCACCCCTTTACTTTTCATTATTTGTAATTCCACCCCTCAACTTCTTATTCTTTTCAATAAGTCCTCCGATCATCCCTTTAATTCCAATTTTCTTTTATTTTTCTTCCTTTACACGTGTATAAATAAAATATCAAATTCACACTTCACCAAGGTGTCACCTTAATATTTAAATATATACTTACCCTCTTGTACTTTATTTAAGGAAGGCACGCAGGCCCCACTAATATTGTTTTTCTTCAAAATTCTTCCTTATTTCTTCTCTCGTACTTAGATTAGCCATATAGTCCTCATTCATGATGAATTTCAACAACAGATAAATTTATTAATAAAATATTATTTATTCCAAAATTCTCCACTTGTCTCCTCAGGTCCCAAAGTATCTCACTTTGTCCTAATTCACTTCCAAAGTACCTTTTAACTTGCTATTCATCACCGATAAGAAATTATTATTTTATTATTATTTTTTTACATGCGAAATATTTTATTTCAGAATATTCCTTTCACTCGTCTCCATTCTTTCACACTTAATTTAGCTTTAATTAACCCTCATCCTATCGATAAGGTCGTATTGGCTTCTTTACGAGGGTACAAGGTGTTACAACGTTACTCATTTCTCATGTCTCTTTATAGTGAACAAAGACGAAGGTTTTCAATGAGTCACTATACAACTTGTTAGAGATGAAAACATCTTTCACTTGGCCGAAGCAGTTGAAGGCTTCTTTGAGTCTGGTTTTGGAGACCCTTGGGCTTAGGTTTCCAATGTAGAAGGTTAGTAAGGTGGAAAGCCAATCGTTTTCATGGGAGTTGTATTAGGTATTTGGAGGATTGGTTAAAAGGTTTTGGGAGCAATAGGGGCAGTGGTCGATGGTCCCAATGTATGAGGTAGGGGTGGGGTAAGGTAGTTCTACTGTGGGGATAGGTGTTTGGTTGGCGGTAATGGGGGTAGGGTTTTAGGCAAGAATCCTGGGTGTTTTTTTGCAGAGTGTGAAAGGCTTAACATTTAGGCAAAGAATAAATCATAAAAAATTGTTATTTTTAACTAATAACAAAATCAATCCTCAGCCAAAAAAATTATAATATTATTATTTGTATTACTTTAAAGTTACTTACATGAAATTTACGGTGAGTGAAAGTTCTCTTTCATAAAAAGTTTAAAATAAGAAAAAAAAAAGATAATGTGTACTATCTTGAGCTAATTACACTCATCATATTTATAATTTCAAATGTTATATTTTATCCTTAAACTTCTAATTTCTATATAAAAAAAGTGTTAAAATTTATATATAATTAATTTATACTTAAACCAAGAGCTAATGTAAAAGGAATTTATAATATGATGTAATTGTTGGGATTTAATGTACAAAGATCTTCCTTTACCTTAATTTATAACTCTCCGAATGAGTAAGATTCGTTTTATTTATTTTGTAGATTGGAAAGGAGACAACTAATTTTTATATAATGAATCCCTAGTCCCACTCATCATAGGATTTAGGGTTTTCTACACAAGTTACACTATTAAGCCCACATATAACATTGAAGTCTAGCTAACAATCTCCCACTTAACTTATCCTGATTTAGATAAAATGAAAAAATATATTAAAGAAAATATAAGTTTGCACTTTAATTACTTGAGAAAATCTTATAATCTCCCACTTGAACTATAATATTTAAATTTAAATTTTGAAAATAACTTTTCTTAAAACTAAATTACATGTTAAAACAATTGAAAATTTTACAGGTTAAATTATAAAAAAATTGGTTTTGAGACTACTCCAAATACCATTTGTACAATAAAATTTGTATATAGAAAAATAATAGTAACTACATCTACAAAGATATAGTGCCAATTATAATCACATATATCACCCAATCCTATCGACATGAACTCGACGTGGTAGTGTTGTAATGAACAAAAACACTTTGTTGATTTTCTATTTCATGTTCATTTGTTGTATTCATTTGTTAGTCATGTTATAATTTATTTATATAACTCAAGCTTGTAAGAAAAATACTTCATTCAATAAACCTGAATGTCTACCTTACATATCTCTAGATATATTTTATATGTCAAAGACATACCCTTAGGGCTATGAATTTATGCCTTATCCTATGCTTAAGACTGACACATGTCCTTAAGTCTTCACATATTCAAAAATGCATACACACACAAACAAACACTTTCTGATTGAATATCACTAAATATCCATTATAAAAAATAAATCCAGTTACATCATCAAGGATACGTTCCAAACAAAATTAAGCACAAAGCATAAAACAATGTCAAATCCTCTCACTAACCAAGTACATCAAAAGACTTCACAATAACCTTGTCATAAACCTGTTTCTTGAAAGTGACAGGGGTAGTCCCTTAGTCAAAGATCAACTATCATGTCATAATTTGTAATATGCTTTATTAAAATATCACCCTTTTTCACAAAATTTTTAACTTTCAAAATATTTTATCCCCATATGTTTAGCCCTTATGATACTTTATTCTTGTTAGTGAATAAAACTGCTACAATGTTATCACAAGACAACTATATGGACCTAACAATATAGTTAACTACCGACAACTCTTTAATGAGATTCTTAACCAAATAACTTGTGTAGTTGTTCTAAGTGTACTACAAACTCTGCTTACATAATGGATGAGATCACAAGTGTTTGCTTTATATTTTTTCAAGATATGGCACCGCTTCCCAACATAAAAAAAATGTATGGGAATGTGAACTTCCTATTATCTAAATAGCTAGCAAAATAAGAATTTGTACATATTAGGGTCTTCAACCTTTTGATAAACTAGCATATAATTCTTAATCCTCTTCAAATATCTAATTATTTTCTTTACAATTTACTAATATCTCTATTGAGATTAGATAAATATCTTTCTCAAAGACTCACTACTGAAGCAATGATCTCTATTTGTACATATTAGGGTCTCATGCACACTTGAGCATGCATCGGGCTTCTTACTACACTAGTATGTGGCACTACTTTCGTAAATTCCATCTCAACATCATTTAGAACATGGTGCCAAGTTCAATTTATCTAACACATGATATCAATGTACGTATGCACATTGAGAGAGTTTCAACAAGTGACGAGATCTATTTATATGGATTTCAATCCCAATGACATAGGACGCTTGCCTTAAAAAAGAAAGCTTTCTAGAAAATAAATTCTCAATCTTTTGTAGTATGCCTAAACCATTACTAGCAAGTAAGAAATTATTAACATACAAAATATGATAGATAAATTTGTTTTCACTGATCTTGAGATATATACATTAGTTTAACTTGTTCTCTACAAAACCAAAAGAGGTGATCACTACACACAAGATGAACTTTACAATTTTGGCTCCCCGTTGGGACCATGACATGCTTCCTTTATGTGAGATTCATGGCTCCCCATTAAGACTATACATTCTACACGATGTGGGATTAATGGCTTCCCATTGGGACCGTGACATCCTCAGCCCCTCCAACAAGAACCCATTGTCCTTAATGGCAGATCACTAGTACCCCTAGAACCTGCTTTGATACCAACTGTCACAGTCCCAATGGAGAGTTGTGAATCCCATATTGAAAAGGTTGTACGCTCCCAGCGGGGAGCCATGAGGATATCACACTCCCAACAAGGAGCCATGAATCCCACATCAAGGGAGGATGTTATGGTTCCAACGAGAAGCCATGAATCTCATATCAATTGTGTTTTAGAGTATGACTAGACATTTGAGGTTCACACCATCTTCAATCTGTGAGATGCTTTTTATGATACAAAACTGTGATGCTAGTGGGCCAAAGTGGACAACACTTTATAGGCTGGTGTGAATCATGACAAGTTTGCTTTTTTTAATCATATTATGAGTTATAATATTATTGTTGCTTGATTTAGATAAAAAGTAAAAGTATATTAAATAATGTAAACTCAAATGTTTTTTTAAAAAGTCAAAGATAATGTATATTAACTTTCATGAAAGGTACAAAATGCTGCTACAAGTCTCCAACTTTAGGCCTAAGTAGAAGACTTGTTACAGTAAGGCAACCTTATCAACAGCTCACACTATAGTTTTAATAATGTAAACTCAGACTTTGATTATTTAAAAAAATCTAACAAAAAGAACTCTATTTATCAGTTTAAAGGCTAATTTTTTATGAATTTTCCCTTTAAAAGTTACACTATAGCGAACTATATATGTCTATTGGCCAGTGAATCAACAACTTTTTAATAGTTAAATCAAGGGAATAATTCTTTTGAATACAAATTGAAAGTTTAAGAAATTTCTTTTAATATTTCAAATATTCAGGATGAATATGATATTCGATTGATGCAAATTAACCAAGAAACACTATACACATATGAGTGAAGAAGGTGTGTTTTTGGACAAATTAAGATAAATGGAATGACTGCCTACAAGCCACACATGCTAGGCGTATTAGACATCTCTAAGCAAATTCTTGTGATTGAAGAAAGATGTGTGTTCCCAATCAATTTGGCTGCAAGTAAATTGACAAGATTTATTTTATAATTTTCATTCTTGGATAAGGCCCAAGCTAAGGAAGCACAGATACCATACGTAACATGAGTACGATACAATACAACTAACACAACATGGTAATGTTTAAAGATTAATATTTGATGTGTTGACAATGTATAGTTTTTATACATAGTCAGGCAATCAAATTTTAACACTTATTTTGAAATAAATAAAATGTTGATAAGGTCTCAAAACGGCGTTAGGTTTTAATATCAACTTTTTATTTCTTTCAAAATAATACTTCATTAATGAAGTGTCAGAATTTGATAACTTAATAATATATAGAAACTATATATATATTGTCAATACATCAAATATTTTCCTATGTTTAAGATAAGATACCATATGGTATGATATAATAATATATAAACATTTTTATATGATTTTTATGTAAAAATATTTAATGTAAATGCAAAATTATACTTGTCATTCAAATATAATCAATTTTTTCAGAAAAGCTTTCCTGTCATTCAATTAGTTGTAATACAGTTGGATGGTTTTCAATCCTTCCAAATTCAACCCATTTGTAACCTACGCTTTAACGCTCCATGGACAGATAAACAAAACAACTTAATTAATTTGGGTTGGCCATCACACAATGTACGTTGCAGATACGTACCTCAATCGAGAAATGATTGTAAAATTGATCCACCGTTGTTCATTTTCTTGCCACCTGATGATCTGACCATCCGATTATCCTGCATAGAGACCCTCACCAAGTAGGTCAAATGCCATACTTTCAGGTCCTACGGCACGCACAATTGGGACAACTTTCAGTTACCAAAGTTTGCAGCTGGAAGGTTGTTCTATGACGGATTTCTCAAAGAACAACGTGATATGATTGACGGCTATGAGTGCATACAAGATAACTATTACTGCTAATGTGAAGAAGAGTTTGGAAGTCATGCTTGTAGAGAATAAAAGAGTTTATGTTGAAATAAGTTTGAAGGGAAAATGGAAGAAGTGCTACGAGGTGCTGTGAGCAAAGGAACGCAAAGGAAATAAATGTATGCGTTACATTTTTGGTAGAATTCTAGAAGATTGATTGATGGTTGCCAAGATGCTTTCGTGCCTTCGTGGCATGTTTTGTCCATATGTGGAAATGGTTATTATTAGTTAATGACCTTTGTCCTTTGATCAAATAACACAAAACAAAAGAAAACCTTGTTTGATAATTCGGTTCTTGTTTTTCTTTTAAGACTTCATTTGATTAGGGTTTAAAAGAACCAAGCCCATGTAATACCTTTTGAGCAAGACTTAAGTTTGCTTTCTTAATTAGTTTAAATTTTTAGGATTCTTTGTTAGAAATGTTCAATTAAAAACTAAACTTTGAAAATCCAAATCCATATGATAAAAGAAATTGTTGCATAGACAAGTACACAAATTTTGAAATAATTTGAATGTGTTTTGATAATTTATTTTAATAAAATTTTTATTGAAATTTTTTGATAAAATTTTCACCTTTCAATAAATGTCAATCACTTTTTGGCAAATTTTGTAGTAAGGTCATTATTTTTGACCTTCCTGTAAGGTCAATTAATAAAGACCATCCAATTTATGAGATTAAATTGCAGCCATTGATTTAAAACCCATAAAGAAACCGGCAAACAAATTCAAGCAATAAACAAAAAATCCTCCTTTTGAAGGACTCTCATTTTATGCCTTATTAATAGAAACTATTTATTTGCATTACTTTTATTCAATGGTTAAAATTTCATATTATAAATAGGATTGTCACTATAATATATCAGAAAGTCAAAATTAAAAAGTATAATAACAAAAATAAAAACACATATAATTTAAAGTTGTCATTAAAAAGCCAACACGTAAAGTTTTTAAAAGTTATAATTAAAAATCCTTAACGTAAAGTAATAAAAATTGATATAAAAACTTGTAAAGGTAGAATAACTAAATTTAAAATCTTAACATAAATGTGTGAATGTTAACATAACAAGTCAATTAAGAAAAAAAATATAATTTTAATAAAAAAATAATTTAAATTGTATTCTCCGGCTAAAAGTGTTTAACGATATAAAAATTTTAATTTTTAAATAAAAAATAATAAGGATAAAAATAATTATAGTTCAAAATTGGCATAGAAAAGCCTTGACATAAAACCATAAGAATTGACGTCAAAACTTATAAAGGTGGAATAACTAAATTTTAAATCTTAACGTAAATGTGTGACAGTTAACGTAACAAGTCAATTAAGTAAAAAAATCTAATTTTAGTGAAAAACATACATTTAAATTTATATTCTCGGACTAAAAGTGTTTAACGATATACAAATTTTAATTTTTAAATAAAGAATAATAAAAATAAAAATAATTATAGTTCAAAATTAACGTAAGAATGCCTTAATGTAAAAACTTATAAATGAGGAATAAATCAATTTTAAATCTTAACATAAATGTCTGAGAGTTAACGTTACAAGTCAATTAGGTAAAAAAATCTAATTTTAATGACCTAAACAACACCCGCAATTACATGACCTAAACAAACTTGTCAGCCAAATGCAACGTGACACAAGTAGGCTCCACAGTCAACACTATCAAATGAGACTTGAGGATTTCTCCTCATATGGTGATCCCTAGCTAAGTCATGTATTTGAAAACAAAAAACATGAGATTTAAAAACGTGAGTATAACTCAGTGAATGAATAATGTAATGGAACAAGCTAAACATGGTTTGATAATAAAAAAATACCTGTAATTATAAACCATGCACTTCTCTTTAAAAGCCAAATCTCATTCAAATCATGAATGACAATGTGTTATGCATCAGTCAGATGTGCTTAAAAATGTGTGAAAACTCCTCAAAAGTTAGGAGAAAGGTGCCTATCAATGACCCTTGAACGCATTCAAAAAGAATGTATAACTCAATTCTAATGCAGGGGAATTGACCCTTTAACCCCTGAGGGTTGATCCTTGGCACATAAAACCTATCTTGTAGGTTTTGTCTTCTAGGGATTGACCCTTTATCCCTTAAGGATCAGTCCCTTTTAAATAAAAGGCTTTGATTTGGCTACTAGAGGTTGGAGATTGACCTTTTCTATCTTGGGGGTTGATCCCTCCAAAGCAAAGAGCTTTCCAATTAGCTATTAAATGTTAAAGATCAACCTTTTCTGTCTTAGGGGTCGATCCTTCCAAAATAAAGCACAATTTCTAACCTCTTTTGAACTACAACTTTGATCCAATCAAGAAGGAATCTATCCTCCATCACAAGTCCTTCTCACAAGCTCAATACAATCCAATTATCAAATCTTATTGCATCACAAAAGGAGGATTGCAATCCAACCTATAATTAGTTAAACTAAGCACCAATTTCAAGAGTCAATCTAATTGCTCACCTATGTAGAGCTTTTACATAAACAAGGTTCACGCCAAAGTTCTCTTAACCAATGGAGTAGTGCCATAACCCCTACCACTTAGGGTATCAAGCAATATGCCTCAGCACACGTCTAGCACCATAGCTTTTGCTAGATAACATTAATAAGCATGCGTCTTGCTTCAAAAAAAACAAGCATGTGTCTTACTCATTGCACATGTCTAGCACTCAGCCTTATTAGATGGCACAACAAGCATGTGTCTTACTCATTGCACATGTCTAGCACCAAGCCTTATTAAATAGGCATCATAAGCATGTGTCTCACCACCACACATGTCGAACACCAAGCCTTGTTAGATATGCATCACAAGCATGTATGAAATCCCATATTTTTAGTATGCAGATAGTATTTTAATAATGGCGATGTGGACTTAAGGTATTTTTGTCTTTTCCTTAATGAGCATTACTAATCATTTAGCAACCAAATTTTCAAGGTTTATGCCCTCTAAAACTATTTTTAATTTTATTAGATAATTTGGAAAGTAAAAAGAGAGTGAGAAAATATATGAAAAAAATTAGGGTTTCCTTATTAGGGGTAAAATAGTAATTTTGTAAAAAAGATCCTTTTTACCATCTGACCTAGTCAAGCTTTTTTAAGAAGCTTACATCTTCTCTTCCTTCACAAGTCCAAAGCTTTTAAATGAATTTCAAGTGGGAAAACCTAAAGGCAATTAAACCAAAAGCATTTTGGTTATTGACCTCAAAACAAAGTAAATAAGGCAATTTTTGGTTATTTACCACAAAACAAAGGAAGGAAAACATTTTTGGTTATTTATCCCAAAACAAAGAAAAAAGAATCAAGATTCCTTAGGAAGCTTTATGTTTTTTCTTTCATTTTCTACATGGCCAACCACCCAAAAAGACTTATTAGTCAAATAAAATATGAAAGGAATCTTGGACTTTTCAGTGATAAAGGTCCTGAAAAGCTTTACATTTGTTTTCCTTTCTTCATGGCCAACCACCCAAGTTTTCTCTATAAAGTCCTTTTTTTCTTTTTCCTTTCTCCTCCTAGATCCAACTTTCTTTCTTCCTTTTTCTTCTCTTTTCTACTAGTGAGACTACATACCTTAATCCTTCAATTTTTGGTGCTAACTAAGATGAGATTCAAGCTCTCAAACCTTCAAATATGTGGTTTTGAATTTATGAATTTGTGTCTCTAATTTTCAGCATATCATTTTTATATAAATGTTAAGTTTTGGTTGTAAAGCCCGACCTTATAAAATACTATTCATGACATACATGTGATGATAGCATGATTGCATGCTAGGAGAGTCTCGAAAAATTTACAAAAGTTGGTATTGTACCTAAAGGTACAATAAAGTTTATTTAATCCTCGAACTAGATCAAATAGGAATTTTAAGGTGAGATTAAGAGTTTCACAGTTCATGGATGACTTAAAATGGTAATTTGGAGTTTGAGGATCAATTTGGAGTCAAATCGAAATTTTCACTAACTAGGGGCAAAATGGTCATTTGCCACTTGGGGACAAAATGGGAATTTTAGAAAAGAAAGTTTTGGCCCCATTTGACTTATTGGAGTATAATTTGACTTATTGGAGGATGATTTGAGGTTTAGAAGTGAAAAATTTTAATTTCTGTATAATTTGGAGTATAGGGGTAAAATGGTAATTTTACCACCTTAGGGGCAAAATTTTAATTTTCCACCACCAGGATATTTTTTTCAGCACATGGTCTTCCTTTATCTTCATCTTTGACCCTTGACTAAACATGTGGTGGAGATAAAATGTTTAAATTTTTAAAATTTTAAAAATAGACCAATTAGAAAATGCCATGTGTCAAGCTTAGGATATTTTATTATTTAACTTAAAAATCAGCACAAATCAGCCCATTATTCCCCAAATATTCGGCCAAGCAAGGAAGAGAGGGAAAGAAAGGAAAAACAAAACCTAGGTGAGGAATTTCAAGAGAAAAAGTGTGGAAAATCAAGGAAAACAAGTGAAAAAGGTAGGATTTTTCAACTTAAGCTTAAAATCTATTTTCCTTAAGCATTTCTCTTCATTTTCCATGCTCAAATTGCATGTTTTTATGATGAATTGTTGGCTGATCAAAATGGGTTAGGAGAGAGAAAGTTGTTGGATTTATTTGATTTTAATTTATGTTAGTGTTTTTAGTTAGTTTAGCATATTTAGAAACAAAACAACAAGAAAATAATTTATTTTCTCCCACAACCATTAATGGCTAAATTTACCATGTATTGAGTGAGGATGAGTTTGATTTTTATTCTAGTAGAATTGGTTAAGAAATGATGAATTATGAGCCTAGAAAAATAATGGGAATTTTCGGAGCAAAAATATGAATTTTTACCCACTAGGGGTATTTTCATAACTTACTATCGAGACTGATAATTTGCACCACACTGAGGGACATTAAGTTAATTTGGGTGCAATTGAGGTATAGAAACTGAAAAGAATTAAATTGGAGTTTAAACGGACGCGTTAGGAATTTAATCGAGTGATAAGACGAATTAGGTCAATACTGAGTTTAGATAGTTACCAGTGCATTTTTGCATTCCATATCATGCATTGGTAATCGAAATTAGTTTAATTTTGATTTAGTACCAACTTGGTGAAATTCTTGATTTTGTACTGTGTCAAGGTGGTGAGTCATCCGATAAAGGCAAGGAAATTGCATCCGAGGACCAGTAGACAGAGTGCTTCGAAAGTTTGCATTCTAGACATTGTGAGTAAACTTACTGTCATTTTAATTATCTAGGGTGGTTTTTAGATGCTTTCATGAATTCTATGGAAAAAGGAATTTAAAAAGGTAAATTTTCATGTTTTATGAATAAATGAGTTTCAATGAAATTAATTTATAAATTGTTTTGGAATTAATAATGATTTTGAAAAATAGAGTACACGGAGACTGTTAATTGTGGCAATTTGATTGTTTAAATTGACTGGCTTGTGATAAATCGAGCATGATTGGCTAGTTGGCAATTGTATTGAAATGCGAATTGTTTGGTTGCCTTGAAAAACTGCGAATTACAAAATTGCCATATCATGTTATTGACTTTTATTATATGGTGAATTATATATTAATTAATCACTGCAGTAGGGGGTTTCTGTGGACCAGCCTTTTAGAGGGGCACGGTAAACCCCATTATATTCTTACCTCGAATAGAGAGGGGCGTAGGGTATCTCCTGGGGTAAAGTTTAGGGTTCACTTCACGCTAAACCACCACGTGAGGGGGAACTCAGCCAACGCCAAAGAACGACTATGTTTTCAAAACAAAAACATGATTTATGTGAAATGTGAATTTTAATAGCCTTGGCGATCTCGGTAGGATGCCTTTGTCAAGGTGTCCACGAGAATGGATTTATGGCACAAGCCTAGATTTTTATGAGATTCATAAGCTTCTTTACGTGTTTTGAACAAAATGTGTTCTAATGCTATAACCCAGTTTATGATGATTTACTTTATTGTCTCCATGTACTCAACTCTAGATGTTTATGATGATGTTTGTTTACTCATTGGGATTTTATAATCTCACCACCCTCCTTTCCACCCATTTCAGGTTCAGTATAGACTGTAGATAGCTGATATCATTGAGGACTACAGTGGGATATGCATTTTCCAAACTGTAGGTTCACAGTCCTCTTTACTTTTATTTATTCGGGAGCACTCTTGTTATTGTAAATTAAATTAAATATTTTGGCTTACTGTATTTAAGTATGTATAAATTTATTTAACTTTTACGCTATAAAAATTATTCACGTATAACTCTATAAATATTGTTTTATAAGAAAATATAATATTTTACTTAATATTTCTTTTATTTTCTTATTATATTCAAATAACCATAATTTCGTTTTAAATGAAGATTTTAGACTTTTAAACTCATTTTGAATATGAATTATGTGTTTTGTACTCGTATATTACGTTTTAGCCAGTTTCAAAATTTTTGAGAAAAATGACCAAAATACCCCTGTGAGATGAAAAATTAATATTTTATTTGTTTAAAGTTGGAAACAGCTTAAAATCTTTTAGAACACGATATTTGACAATGGTTGCTCACAAGGGAACAAAGAAACTGATAGTAAAGCTTTGTGGGGTTTCGGGTTAACATTTCGAGCAATGAGTTTCTACCGGGACACCGCAGCTGTTGTCACGGGCTCGAGGGGAGTACCGGGTTGTGACATTGGTTTTCCAACACCAAGCCCAATTCACCAATGTAAAGAAACTTTAAATTTAAGTAGTTAGTTTAATGGGTTTGTGAATTAGACCAGAATTTTAGGTTAAATGTTAGCTTAGAATGTAATTTAGCTAGTGCATATTTATTAGAATTATTATTTTTGAATTTTTAATATATATTTGAGGTTATTATTAGTTATTGGTAGTTATAGGTTCTATTAATTTTGTAAGGTGGCATCAAAAAGGTGAGTGAACTTGTATCCAAATGTTTTGATGAAATACGTACAATGTTTAACGTATGTTTGTGTTCAAACATTTAAAAATATGCATGGGAACAAGCTCTTAATGTTTGATATGCTTATGTTGTGAAATGCATATTTTTGACCGTTCAATAAATGTCAATCACTTTTTGGCAAATTTTGTAGTAAGGTCATTATTTTTGACCTTACTGTAAGGTCAATTAATAAAGACCATCTGATTTATGAGATTAAATTGCAACTATTGATTTAAAACCCATAAAGAAATCGGTAAACAAATTCAAGCAATAAACAAAAAATCCTCCCTTTGAAGGACTCTCATTTTATGCCTTATAATAGAAACCGTTTACTTGCATTGCTTTTATTCAATGGTTAAAATTTCACATTATAAATAGGATTGTCACTATGATAAATCAAAAAGTCACAATTAAAAAGTATAATAACAAAAATAAAAACACATGTAACTTAAAGTTGTAATTAAAAAGCCTACACGTAAAGTTTTTAAAAGTTATGATTAAAAATCCTTAACGTAAAGCAATAAAAATTGATATAAAAACTTGTAAAGGTAGAATACTTAATTTAAAATCTTAACATAAATGTGTAAGAGTTAACGTAACAAGTCAATTAAGAAAAAAATCTAATTTTAATGAAAAAATAATTTAAATTGTATTCTCAAGCTAAAAGTATTTAACAATATAAAAATTTTAATTTTTAAATAAAGAATAATAAGGATAAAAATAATTATAGTTCAAAATTGGCATAAAAAAGCCTTGACATAAAACCATAAGAATTTATGTAAAAACTTATAGAGGTGAAATAACTAAATTTTAAATCTTAACTTAAATGTGTGACAGTTAACGTAACAAGTTAATTAAGTAAAAAAATCTAATTTTGGTGAAAAACAAATATTTAAATTTATATTCTCAGATTAAAAGTGTTTAACGATATATAAATTTTAATTTTAAATAAAGAATAATACGAATAAAAATAATTATAGCTCAAAATTGACATAAGAAAGCCTTAACGTAAAAACTTATAAAAGAGGAATAAATCAATTGTAAATCTTAACATAAATGTCTGAGAGTTAACATTACAAGTCAATTAAATAAAAAAATCTAATTTTAATGACCTAACCAACATCCTTAATTGCATGACCTAAACAAACTTGTCAACCGAACGCAACATGACACAAGTAGGCTATACAGTCGACCGCTAAGCATACCTATCAAATGAGACTCGAGGATCTCTCCTCATATGGTGATCCCTAGCTAAGTCATGTATATGAAAACCAAAAACATGAGATTTAAAAATGTGAGTATAACTCAGTGAGTGAATAATGTAATGGAACAAGCTAAACATGGTTCAATAATAAAAAATTACCTTTAATTGCAAACCATGCATTTTGCTTTAAAAGCCAAATCTCATTCAAATCATGAATGACAATGTGTTATGCATCAATCAAATGTGCTTAAACAAGTGTGAAAACTCCTCAGAAGTTAGGAGAAAGGTGCCCATCAATGACCTTTGAACGCATTCAAAAAGAAGGTATAATTTAATTACAATGCATGGGGATTGACCCTTTAACCCTTGAGGGTTGATCCTTGGCACATAAAACCTATCTTGTAGGTTTTGTCTTCTAGGTATTGACCCTTTATCTCTTGAGGATCAGTCCCCTTTAAATAAAAGGCTTTGATTTGGCTACTAGAGGTTGGAGATCGACCATTTCTATCTTGAGGGTTTATCCCTCCAAAGCAAAGAGCTTTCCAATTAGCTATTGGATGTTGAGGATCGACCTTTCTATCTTACTGGTCGATCCTTCCAAAATAAAACACAATTTCTAACCTCTTTTGAGCTACAACTTTGATCCAATCAAGAAGAAATCTATCCTCCATCACAAGTCCTTCTCACAAGCTTAATACAATCCAATTATCAAATCTTATTGCATCACAAAAAGAGGATTGCAATCCAACCTATAATTAGTTAAATTGAGCACCAATTTCAAGAGTCAATCTAATTGGTCATCTATGTAGAGCTTTCACATAAACAAGGTTCAAGCAAAGTTTTCTTAACCAATGGAGTAGTGCCATAACCCCCACCACTTAGGGTATCAAGCAATGTGCCTCAGCACACGTCTAGCACCATAGCCTTTGCTAGATAGCATTAACAAGCATGTGTCTCACTTCAAAAAAAACAAGCATGTGTCTTACTCATTGCATATGTCTAGCACAAGCCTTGCTAGATAGGCATCATAAGCATGTGTCTCACCACCACACATGTCTAACACCGAGCCTTGTTAGATAGGCATCACAAGCATGTATGAAATCCCATATTTTTAGTATACGCATATAGTATTTTAGTAATGGTGATGTAGACTTAAGGTATTTTTGTCTTTTACGTAGTGAGCATTACCAAATATTTAGCAACCAAATTTTCAAGGTTTATGCTCTCTAAAACTATGTTTTATTTTATTAGATAATTTGGAAAGCAAAGAGAGAGAGTGAGAAAATATATGAAAAAATTACGGATTCCTCGTTAAGGGTAAAATAGTAATTTTGTAAAAAAATCTTGTTTACCATTTGACCTAGTCAAGCTTTTTTAAGAAGCTTACATCTTTTCTTCGTTCACAAGTCCAAAGCTCTTAAATGAATTTCAAGTGGGAAAACCTAAAGGCAATTAAACCACAAGCATTTTGGTTATTGACCTCAAAACAAAGTAAAGAAGGCAATTTTTGGTTATTTACCACAAAACAAAGGAAAGAAAACATTTTTGGTTATTTATCCCAAAACAAAGAAAAAAGAATCAAGCTTCGAAGGTTTGTGCTTTTTCTTTCATTTTCTACATGGCCAACCACCCAAAAAGACTTATTAGTCACATAAAATATGAAAGGATTCTTGGACTTTTTAGTGATAAAGGTCCTTGAAAAGCTTTACATTTTTTGTCCTTTCTTCATGGCCAACCACCCAAGCTTTCTCTATAAAGTCCTTTTTTTCTTTTTCCTTTCTCCTCTTAGATCCAATTTTCTTTCTTCCTTTTTCTTCTCTTTTCTACTAGTCAGACTACATACCTTAATCTGTCAATTTTTGGTGCTAACTAAGATGAGATAAGCTTTCAAACCTTCAAATTTGTGGTTTTGAATTTATGAATTTGTCTCTAATTTTCAGCATATCATTTCTATATAAATGTCAAGTTTTGGTTTTCCAACACCAAGCCTAATTCACCAATATAAAGAAACCTTAAATTTAAGTAGTTAGTTTAATGGGTTTGTGAATTAGACCAGAATTTTAGGCTAAATGTTAGGTTAGAATGTAATTTAGCTAGTGCATATATATTAGAATTATTATTTTTGAATTTTTAAGATATATTTGAGGTTATTATTAGTTATTGGTAGTTATAGGTTCTATTAATTTTGTAAGGTGGCATAAAAAAGGTAAGTGAATTTGCATCCAAATGTTTTGATGAAATAAGTATAATGTTTAACGTATGTTCGTGTTCAAACCTTTAAAAATATGCATGGGAACAAGCTCTTAATGTTTGACATGCTTATGTTGTGAAATGCATGGTGTGAATAATTTATGTAAAGAACTTCAATATGGTGTATAGTTAGGAGAATTATGGTATGCAATATGATGAAAACCTTGAATAAGTGTAATTAATGGTATGATAGTTGAAGTTACGTACCTTGTGATTTGGATTATGAACACAATATAAATGGTTGAAAATGACTTATATGAAAAGTGTTAATATGAAAAGATTTTTGTTTAAACATTGTTATGTATATAATGGCTGACGAGATGTGGCAAAATGACTTAATTAAATTATCAGTGTTGATAGACATGCATAGTGTGGGAGAGCACATGACATGATGGTCATGCGTAGTGTGGCAGAGCATATAACAATGCTAGTTATGTGTGGTGTGGGAGAGCACATGAATTTTGTTAAGGTCAATGGCTAGATGCATTAGACCATTATTGTGGTGGAGGTTAGTTACTCAAGTAACGCCCTAGATAAAGAAGAGGAAAAAACCACTCTCGAAAATAAGCCTAGTATTCCTTAAGCATGATTCACCATGTATTATGTTTATGATCTTATGAAATGAATTCTTGTAACAACTTTATATTTGTAATGTTGAATGAGCTTTAAAATATCTTTCTGAGATGTCCATTGTGAAATAAAGATGTTTGAAAAATGTCTTGTAAGTGGATTTCATTGTTTAAAGTTGGAAGTATTTGAAAATGTTTAACTGCTTTGAAATCTGCAGGATTTGAAGGAAGTTTTAATACTTTTGAAAGAGGTATGATACTTGTTTATTAACTCTATTTTTAAAAAATGGTTCTAAAACAAAAATATCGATACTTCCAAGGAAATTATAAATACTTTCAAAACAAAATAGGGGAATTCTAAAATGTAACTATCGATACTTATACTATAAGTATTGATGCCTATAGTTTATTTTCTCAAGAATAGGTGAATTTCTAACTTGTTTTATTTCAGTTTTGTTTGGCTGCTCTATAAAATATAGAATCATTTTTGTGCATTTTATAAACGATTATTTACGAAGAATCAAAAGCAAAATAATTTTTTTCATATTTTTTAACATATTTTTTATCCAAAGCCAACCACCTCTTATTTAATATTTGCTATAGTATTGGACGTGGACAAGACAGACATGGCTAAAGATCTAAAATCACTATTGTGAGATCACTTTTTGTTGTTTGATAAATACCATCTTGTTTATATGATTTTGTTCAAAAAATTGGCACTACATATTTTGAAATGGCTTGTACAAATCAAAGTCCACCTTATTTTTTAGACAACATAGTGTTGAGTTGTTCATTATTAAGCACAGAACAACTTTTTATAAAGTTTGTGGTGAATTAGTCTTGTACATACGTAAAATATTATCTGGCAGGATGATATGCAATGATAGCATTCATGATATTATCACAGTAAAGTCTAGTCTAACATGTTTCCTAATTGCTTCATAATCAAATGGCTTTATTTGCATAAGACCACTTGGTTCTTTTCATTTCTTCACTTTAACCATTTTTCTATTTTGATTAATTGACTCAAACCACAATTAAAAGCTCGTAGATAATAGAAATATGCTTCAACATTATTTACAATAATTGTTATAACTCATAAAATGTTGTTAACATTACTAACAACATTTATCCATACATTGTTGTTAATAATTACTTTGTTACTTAATTCATGGATGAAATTATTTAACTACTCAGAATAATCTTTAAATTATATGTCAATTAATAGCTCCTACAACATAGTGTGTGTCAATAACTAGTTTAGTTATTATGCTTTGATACTAAGCTCACAACAACAACATAATCTCAACATAAAGCAAACACCTTACAACAAGAACATTTTCTTAATAATTTTTGAACTGCTAACAACAATAACATAATCTCAACATAAAGCAAACACCTTATAACAAGAACATTTTCTTAATAATTTTTGAACTGCTAACAACAATAACATAATCTCAACACTTTCCAAACACCTCACAATAACAATTGATAACAGCATAACCAGAACACAACCAAAATCCAAAAGGAATATCAATTGTTGACAAAAAGACTAGTTACAAGATGTGATATTTAAGGCTTTTTTCTTAATTAGTCTATTAGATGAAGAAGCTTGTAACACAACAACTAAAAGAAGGTGAATTAGTTTTAAACTAAAAATTTCACCTTTCCCTCAGATTTAGTTAAAACTTGAAACTTTAAACACTAAACCAGATCAACAACGTATATAAATACAAGTAAATAAAATCAAAGCAAGTAATGATGGAAAAAGAATAGAGAAAAACACTCAGCTACGATTTTTATAAAGGTTATACCTTATTATACCTACATCCTCTCCCTTGATATCAAAAGGAGTTTGAATCCATTAAAGATGTTGCCTTTCTCAACTAGCTTCAAGCAAAATCTTTACAACTAAGCACCTTTTTAAGATCAAGCATAATCTATCAAAAATCACTGCCTTTTCAAGGTTAAAGCACAATTTCTGTACCGTTTCCAATGAAGGTATAATCCAGCTTACTTTTTCAAAGCTCAAGTATAACCTATGTACCTTTTCAATGAGGTATAACCAATCAACAATGAATTACAAGAATTGTCCCTCTAAATAGGTTGATCAACAGAATTGGAGTATAAGAAAGTGAAGAAAAGATCAAAGAAATTAAGCTCAAAACAAGTGCTCTAATTTTTGAGAGGATTTGTAAAGTGAAGCTTTTCTCTCTTCCTTGAAATGAATAACTTCACTCTTTTCTTTTTTGGTTCTCTTTTCTAATTTGAAATGAAGCTCTTGAAGGTATTTATAGCCCCTCTCACAATCTATCCCTTAGAGAGAAAAATAATTCAAAATTCAAACTGTTATGGTCATTTTAGTCACGTCTAGCAGTCTTCAAGAATCGATTAATGCCTTTTTTAAAAGTCAATTCTTTTGTGCCCTGGAACATTTTGTTGTCAACGAATCTATCATTCAACTTTTCATAAGTCGATTCTTCTTGCTTTAGTCTTGAGCTTGCTACTCTCTGTTTTCCAAGATCATTAGTCCTTTGAGTAGTCAATTCTTCTTGTCTTGCCTTAAGTCTGAAGCATTATGCTTTATAGGAATCAATCATTCTCTTTCTCATAAGTAAATTCTTCGTGACCTTTGAGCGCCACTATGAAATTTTAAATTTGGGTTTTCCAGCTTAATATTTCCCCCCTTAACTTCTTCAACAAGTGTTCCTTTCTCTTTTGGCTTTTTCAACAAGTTTCCAATCTTTCTTCATTTTGCCTTAAGGAATCGATCATTGGAGACTTGAAAAGTTGTTTCTTTCTGTTCAGCATTTCTTACTTATGCTTGCACCTTCACAAGAATAAACCTTTGCTTCTTGACAAATCGATTCTTCCAATCTAGTAACTTTTTGTTTCCTAAAAATCAATGGTTCCTTTCTTTACAAGTCGATTCCTTCCTGTTACAAAGAATAAATATAGCTTTTTGTTTTTCAATGTATCATTATCTCACTTTGCAGAAGTCGATTCTTTCCTACTGGAACTTCATTTTAAAGTATTTAAATGATTTTGTCTTTTACAAAAAGTTTTAAAACATTTAGGGGAATGTTTTTTATTTTAAAACATTGTTTTTAGTTTCTATAACATATTGAACTTTTTCATTTTAAAGCTAGAGTCAATTTCAAAGCTAACAATATCCTCATTTTTTATATGACAAAATTAAAAGTTAGATTTGCAAAAGGGCTTCCCTTAAATTTGTGCATATATTTCAAAACATTTTACAAGAAAAGCTCCCCTTAAGTTTGTGCTTACCCTTCAAAACATTTAGAAAACATAAAAGCAAAGTCCAACATTTTTCATAAGAAAACATAGCAATTTTGCTCATATTTCTCCCTTTTTTTGTTATATCAAAATGAATGTGAGAACTGAGTACTCAATTTCAAAGCTCAAAAAAACGTAAGATCATCAGCAGCACTATCACTTAGATAAAGAATATAACAGATAAAGCCATTAAAATATAATATCAAATCAACAAAAACATAAAATTGTTCATTAACTATTCATAATATCACAGCATCCGTACACAAGGTCATACCAAATCAGCACAATATCACATTAGGCATACAAAATATCACGAATA
The DNA here is from genome assembly GCF_053813885.1 of Theobroma cacao. Taxonomy (NCBI): domain Eukaryota; kingdom Viridiplantae; phylum Streptophyta; class Magnoliopsida; order Malvales; family Malvaceae; genus Theobroma; species Theobroma cacao. Next base: position 31,990,048 of record NC_142643.1, read on the forward strand.
ATGATGCATATGATTTATGAATGCACATGCAATGTTTAGTGTTTAGGAGATGGTGGCCTAGATTTTGGTGAGAAGGGTAAAGATTTGATTTTTGGTGATAAAGGTGGTGAATTTTTAAACTGAGCATTTATCTCAACTTCGTCTTTAGCAAGCTGCAATTGTCTTCTTGAGAGTTTTTTCCATCTCTTTTTTAAGCTTCATTATTTTTTCATTGATGATTTCAAGAGAGTGACGGCAGTGATAGAACATGTTTTCATAGTTGCATTTTGGTACTATTTCCTCAAGTTTTTGATTAATTTCATCAAGCTTTGTCATATCATCTTTTTCTTGCTTGTGCAACTAATCACATAGAATCTGATATGTAGTGTTGTCAACTGTACTTGGTGGAACTTAAGATTTTGGAATTGATGCTTGAAATGTTACATTTTACATTTCCTTTGTTGTTCTTTCTTTATCAGTTGAAGCTCCTTATTGCTCAACCCATATTATCCATTGGTTGCTTGTGCATTAAATGATGCTTTATCAAGTTATTTAGTTTTATCCTGCATCACAAACTTGCTAGCGGATGTGTCTATCTTCCATTTGTCTAATATTTCAAAAATGGTGATCCCATAAACAAGATTGTTTATTCCTTCTTTGACCAAGACTTCCATGTCTTTATAGATAAATTACGTTAGATCAATCGAAGTGCATCTCTTAATATGATGCATTAACCACATGTCTTTAATGGTTACTGTAATATGTCAGTGCCCAAATGGTCTGAGAATTTTTTTGACAATTAGATGCAGCATTCTATCATCAATATTTAACCTAGTAGGATTATTCTAACATTTTGGGGAGGAAGCAGAACCTACCAAGAATTCAGCACTTAAGTTTTCTTTTGAAATCTCAATTTCTTCATACATATGAGTGAGTGCTCTTCTACTGGTAGGCTTCAATCTTAGCATTTTTTGCAGTAGTGTGGGAGTGATGATTAACTATTTGCCAACAACAGAGGTCAAGAAAGATCCATCATAATCCACAATCTCTTCATCATCATCACCTTTATACATTGTTGTTGCATTTGAGTAAACTATTTTCACCAAGTCTTCATGGATTGGTCTTTTTAGACATAGAAAGTCATACAACCTAAATTTTTGTAGATTTTCAATGTAAAGGAACCTGAATTCCTTCTCGAACCAACCCAAATCGATGATTATACCATGAATCACTTTCCTCTTAGCATATGTCTTCTCAACTTTATGCTTATTCGTTGTGATTTGAAAGTTTACATCAAACGGGTTTAGTGTTTGGGTTTTTTTTTATTTTTTGAAGTAATTGTTAGTGCTTTTCCTCTTTCCTCTCTTGATTTTTTGGATGCAATAGCTTAAATTTGTGAGGAGTATGGTTTGACTTATGAAAAAAGATTCTTGATTTAAAGATTTAGTTTTAATACTCTATAGAACTCATTTTTTTTTTTTACTCAAGAAATATGGGTTTTTGAGGACAAGTTGTGAAAAGTGAATTTGTTTGACTAAAAATCAAGAGTTTTCCTAAAAGATCCAAATGTACTAGATCAACAATGCTAGGAACCAGATCATTAAGAGTTTAGAGTCATTGTGCAAACGAAAGAACGAAGGTCTCATTAAAGATCTAAATATTTATTGAGACTATATTACTTGATCAAAGAGATCATTCAAAGAGGTGATATAAAGATTGAACGTGTTCTCACATTTGAAAATCTAGTAGATCCATTCACTAATACTTATTTCTAATGAAGCATGATATCCACATGAAAGAGTTAAGCGTTAGATACATAGACTATTGACTTTAATGTGTGTAGGAAATTGAAGGTATAGTTATATGCCCACAAGCCAATGGATTGGCTACACAAAGATACATTTTTTCATTTAAGTGTTTACATTAAATAAAAGACATTCTTTATTTCCATAAGATTATCAATGTTAATAAGGTGAAATAAAGTCCATTGAATGTCATATGCTTTGCAAAAGGAATTGTAAGGGGTTATAATTATGAAATGCTTTTTGCATCAAAACATATATTCTTAAATTGTTCCTAGTCAATGTTTTATCAAGAAAAATGGATATTGATAAAGTTGAAAGACTGATACATTGTTAACTTCCTCACTTATGAAGTGAACAATTGATTTCATAGACTAAAGTATGAGGACATTTGAACTAACATGTGAAATACTGTTACAAAAATAAATTTGCTAAACATGATTCCCATGAGAATTCAATTTGATATATCACTCAAGTGCCTATGGAATGAATTCTCATATGGTAGTTGTTAAATGATCTTTAGCCTTAAAATTATCAACTTACTTTATGTGTGAAATGTATGCTTTAATACTGTTTAAAGTGGTATTAATCAAGGATGCTAAAAAAGGATAGGTATCGGGCAGAACATGAAGGTAAATGAATGACCAATAAAGGATTCATTATCTTAAAAGAATTTAAAGGGAATATCCCATTACAACTTGAAAAATAATAACTCAAGGAAGCCCTTGGCCAAGACAGTTAAAGATGTCAACAAAAAACTTTGTGCATTCTCTACTAATGAGTTTGATTACTAGATTCAAGTGCTGAAATGGTACAGACAAATTAATATAGGCATTGTATCATGCTCTATGCCTTGCAGTGATATTTGATGATGAATATTAACAATTACACAACAAATTGTGTAGTGAAGAGTTGAGTTAAACTATTATGACTCTTCTTAACATTTGGATAATCATGATGCATTGTTATATGTCAATTGACTTTGTTGGCTCTATCAGTTTTTTATGATAATAAAACATTCCCATTCATTTATATCTAATATCTCTACTTGAGTGTGCAGGACAAAAATTATATGCAAATAATTAATCAATCATTCAAATGCATATATCAAAGAGCATAGGAATAAGGAAGTCACCATTGATCAACAAGACAAAAGCCCCTTAGTCGATTAATGAAGAGTTAGTCAGCTAAAATTCAAATTGAAAGAATAGCGGGCTAAAGAGTGTTGAGAAACAAAACCAACTTAGTCGACCAAGGAATGGGTTAGTCGACTAAGTGCTCACTGCCAAAAACTAGAAACAGAAAACAAAGACAACTTAGTCGACTAAGATATCGGTTAGTCGACTAAGAGCATTTTGTCTACAAGTTTGAATCTGCACTAGAAGACAAATTAACAACCAGAATTGCTACCCAAACTATTTTCAACGACCAAAAACTGTCTAATTCACTTTAGAGCTAATTTTCCAAGTTTAAAAGGGACTTCCAACAGCTAGAAATGCATTGAAGCCTTCCAAGAACACAAGAGAGCTCAAAAACCAAAAAATATTCACTACTCATTTACTGCACTCAACTCCTATCTTTGTAACCGTCATTTGCACTTCACTTGTACCACTTAGATCAATCTTGTGATCATAGGTACACTCTTATCCCTTTTCTCTTTGTATTCTTAGAATGAGCAAGTCACTCTTAGGGATTAATTCAAGCTAGGATTGCTTGATTGACCATAGGTTCTAACTTAGCCTTGAAAAGTTAGGTGTTGGGTTTTAGTTGATCTTGGTAAAAACTATTATCAAGACTCGGTACTCTCTTCAAGCCCGTGACAACCGCCACGATGTCCTGATGGACATACATTCCCCGGAATGTTAATCGAAACCTCATAAGGCTCTAGCATCGGTATTTGCGCCTCCCCTGTGATCAATAATTACTAAATATCATGTTTTAAAGGAATATAGACTATTTTCAAATAAAAAATAGTCAAAAAGTAATTTCTACCGCACAAGGGTATTTTGGTCATTTTATCAAAAAATTTCGAAACCTGCTAAAAATATAGGATATAAATGAAAAATATACATTTCATGTCTAAAAATAAAGTTAGGTATCTAAATCATCCATTTAAAGTGAAGTCATAGTTAATCAAACTAAATAAAAATATTGAATAAAAATATTCTATTTTCATATAAAACAATATTTATAGAATCCTACGTAACCAGTTAATGAAAAGTAATAACAAAATAAATTTATATATATAATAGCACACTGCGCCAAGGTATACAAAAATATTATACAATGACATGTGAGCCCTAAAGTAACAAAATAAACACGATTGTAAACCCACGATTTCTAAAGGTGCGAATTCAAAAGAAAACCCTCGACAAAATCGGTTGTCTACAGATTGCCCTGAGCCTGAAATGGGGGAAAGAAGGGTGGTTAGTTTTTATAAACCCAATGAGTAAGCAAAGATCATCTATAACATCTAAAACCGAGTAAATTGAGACAGTTAAAACATTTCATCATTGTCACGACCCAATTTCCTGGGCCACGACCAGCGCATGAGCTTAATGAGCATAGCTCACTAAGCCCAAGCAAGCCTATCCATTTACCTTTGCTTAACAAATTTATCATATCATGCATACACACACACACCTTGTCCCCGGTGTGAACATAGCCAAAACACAATGACATTATCGATACTAATATACATGCACTATACCAGTCATGTATTTAGCAATTTACATTGCATACACATATTCACATTGTTAGATTGTATTCACAATACAAAAGGACCCATGACTTCCAGCGAAGACATTTACAATAAAAGGGATTATTATCGAATGCTAGACACATACCCAGGAGATGCACTACAGGGACTCCTCGATCTAGGGTCCAACAGTCACCTGATCTGAAAACATGAATTTTTATAAAACGTTAGTACAATACTCAATAAGTGAACAAAAAGGGAACAAGCATACCATAAGGAATGTTTATCGAAATCATGATGCATTCATTTTCTTAAAACCATGCAATTGTTTTAGCTCCTTTAAACCCCTCATATAAACCCCACATGAGTAAATCACTTTACAAAAATCCATGCTCAACTATGATACCAAAGAAATGGGAAATATGGCATAAACCCACAAGTTAGCAAAATGGACAGAAAGTTTTTCATTGCAGCGAAACAGAGCAACAAGAAAAAAGTTTCCCTTCACTCAACAAAAAGGCCATCCTACTAAACCAACAAAATCAACATAAAACTCATGAAAATTCCCAGAGTGCAATGTATCAAATTTCACATATATGTCAACCATATATCACATTCATGAGCTTTCATTTCATAAGTCTAGATATGCATAATTTGATAGACAAACATCAATATCATCATAATCACACCCGGCTCATGTACATCCCCCCACATCGTGCACATAGCTGGCACCATCGTGTGCATCCCCCCACATAGTGCACAATCAGTGCCATCGTGTACATCCACCTACATCGTGCACACGGGCACTATCATCATCCATCTCTCACGCCACCATCATCACCGGCATGTGCATCCCCCCACATCGTGCACACACACGGTTATAGTCATTATACACAATATCATTCATCATGCACAACACACACACACACACACACACACACATATATATATATATATATATATATATATCATCATATTGCAATAATGCATGAATCCATAGCAATCACATATCACAACATCAAACCATTTAACAAAAGCTTGTTCCCAAGGTACATTTTCTAAGAAAAGTTGGATAAAATCTTTCATATTCTCCAAAACAAGTTTGAAATGCAAGTCCACTCACCAATATCGAAAATTTGAATTTCGGGTGCACTCAGACTAATAGTCCTCAAGCGTAATTCCTTTGCCTTTTTCAGACATCTCACTATCTTGACAAATAACAAAGTCAAGGAATTTACTATATTGTCCCTAAATTGATATAAACTAATTTAAATTACTGATGCTTGATATGTAAATGCAAAAATACGTTCGATTATCGCTTAATCGCGGTATCGATTAAATTCGACCGATCACCGATTAATTGGCGATTGTGTCCAAATCACCTCCAAATTAATCCGTTTCTCCTCTAATACCTTAATTTACCACATACCATTTAAATAAAGCCAAATTCAGCATTAGAACCCTCACAGTTCCTTATAGAAAAATTTGGTCATTTGGTGCACTAGCACCAAAATTTTTTCTACATAACCGTTTCACCTTAATTCATCTTTTTCCAAGCCATTTTCCTTGAAATAAAAACAATCCCCTATTGATATTCAGCCCTCATGGTTCGACCAACAAGGAACCCTAGAGAAATTGAATATTTCTTTTGTGTTTTTGTTCATAACCATGCTTAACTATCCCTAAACACTAACATAGTCTAAAATCAAATTATTCCAACAACAATTCCTCTTCCATACCCATTTTTCAGAATTGAATTCATCATGATAACTCAATATTCAACCATGGAAATCAAGAACAAAGCATGGGTAAGCTAGGTATCAAGGAGAATTAAAGAAATTCTAACTTACCTAGCTTGTTTCCTTGATTTCTTCACTTTTTCTTTGAATTTCCACCTAGGTTTTCTTGTTTTTCCCTTTGTTCTTCCTTTGTTCGTGTTGCTGGTTGCCTAGACCAAATATGGTGAGAGAATTGGGGATTTAATGGGCTGATTTCTATAGAAAATAATAAAATAATCAAGCATGCCACGTGTCACATGCTTATTGGCCCATTTTTTTTTAACTTTTTGACTTTTTATTCTTAATTTTCCACCACAAATATTCTGGTATTTATCCAATCCTACCACAATTAAAATCCCTTTGTCTTGAAGAGTGCTGGGGCGAAAAATTTATCGATTTGCCATCGAGATGAAAAAATTACGATTTTGCCCCTATACTCCAAAATGTACCGAAATCACATTATTTTTACTTTTCAACCTCAAATAACACTAGTATTTATCAATATTAACCAAATGGGGAAAAAATCGTTTTATAAAAATTCTCGTTTAGTCCTCTAGTGGCAAAATTACCATTTTGCCGTTGTGCTCCAAAAATACCGAGAATCATAATTTTTCACTGCTAAACATCATTTTATACTCCAATAATCATAATTATATTTCATATAATTATTCTTGGTCAAATGTGATCAAATCTTGGCTAAAAATCTCCATTTTATCATCAAATGGTAAAATGATCGTTTTGTCCCTAATCGGTCAATTTTCTTGATGGACTCCAAACTGGACCTTGAACTCCGAATCACTATTCTAAGCCATTCTGTGGGTTTCAAAATTTTCAACTTCCTCTTAGAATTTCTATTTGAACTAGTTCAAGACTCGATTTAACTTAGTTGTATCACTCGGTACAATACCGTCTTTTAATCGAGCTTGACAGGGTCTCACAATCATAATATAATTCATAACATTAAAACTCATTTCAACCCATATAAAGCAATTACAATTCATTAAAATATCAACAAGGCTTCTGACTCTCTTAAAAAAAACTTAGCTCGTGTCAAAACTCGTACTCGGTGACACCTTGCGCAGGGCATCCAACCGAGTCCGCCAAGGCTGTTAAAACGACATATACACATAAAACATGTTTTTAAGTTCAAAAAACATAGTCGTTCCTTGGCGTTGGCTGAGTTTCACCCTCACGTGGTGGTTCGGCATGAAGTGAACTCTAAACTACCTTAGGGGATACCTTCCACGCCCTCATACTAAGGTAAAATATGACGGGGTTTACCGTGCCCCTCTAATAAGCCAGTCCACAAAAACCCGCCCACTGCAGTAGGCTAATCAATTACCCCACTAAATCAATAAAAATTTCGACAGTATGGCACGACTAATATGATATTACCCAGCCTATCAAGGTAAAACAAAACAGTTCATAGATTTCACACAAACACAAATCCAACCATTCTTGCCGTCACATTGTCATAAGCCATCAATTCAAACCATATATCATTTACAAATCCCGTTATGCCGAAACATTCATTACAAAGCAAGGTCGGCATAACGAACAATAGCCAAAACACACACACACACACACACATATATATATATATATATATATATAATACAAGTATATAGTCTCCACTTACTCAATTTCCAAAACCAACATTCAATTTCAAAACAATTTATGAGCCTTATTTCATTTAACCAACACTTCAATTGTAAAACATATTAATTTATAGTTTAAGTTCATTATTCTTTAAAATCATAAAAACAAGTATAAACTACTTTAGATAATTAAGATGATACTCTGTTTACTCACAATAATAGGAGTACTCCTACTCCTGGTCCTCGGGTACGATATCCTTATCCTTACCAGAGGGCTCACCACCTATACATAATATACAACAAGTAATTCAATATATTTGTACCAAACTATTATAGAACTATTTCAGGCTCTATATGAATGCATGAAATTGAATGAGAAATGTCCAAATAATCACTTACAGATAGTATTCTACGTAGGTTCAATTATTATCGGACTGAAATGATATTTGACCTAACTCAAACTATACACTATTTAATTAGCCAAAACATCCAATTCATCATCAATATATCCCCTATTAAATTAGGCCAAGGAGGGTTTGGTAAAGAACATGTGGTTTTCATGCTTGTTTTTCATACCAAATATCACAGAACAATTAAAAATACCTAGATAGCATGAAACCCAACATAAACCATCATCAAAACCTCCCCCCCTTGATTCGGCCAACATGACTTCCTTCACAAAATTTGGGTTTCCACCGCAGAAAAGGAAAAAGAAAGCATGGGAAAGGTAAATCCTGAGCCAAAATCGAGAAATCTTACCTCAGATCGCGTCGTTTTTCGATAATCGATGAATTTCTCTTGAATTTTCCTCCTCAAGGTTTGTTTCTATTCTTTCTCCCTTTTTCTTTGGCTTACACAACATGAAAAAATGAATTGGGAAAGGTTTATGCTGGTTCATAAAGAAAATTATAAAAGAATTAAAGCTTGACACGTGTCAACGTGTGAATGGTTCATGGTTATAACTTAACTATTAAGCATTTTCTTACCACCACATATACTACCTTAATTATCCAAAGTATAAAAATGATAATAGGTGAATTCATGGGCTTGACAAGTGTCACGATGGTATAAAATTTCAAAAATTCTAATTACGTCCTTCTTGACACGTGGAATGACCAGTTTGCCCTTATGCTCAGAAAAATATCGAAATTGAAATTTTTTCACTTCTCATATTCAAATTATGCTCCAAATAATCAAACTTGGTCAAAAATTTCATCCAACATTCCAATTTTGCCCTTAGGTGGCAAAATGACCATTTTGCCCTTACATTATAAAAATTTTTGATTAGATTCCAAATTAATCCTCGAACTCTAAATAACTATTTTAAGACATTCTAAGGTTCAATAACTCTCAAATACATCCTAAAATCTCTATTTGGACTAGTTCAAGGTTTTAATCGACTTAATTGTACCACTAGGTACGATACCGACTTTTAACGATTTTTCGAGGCATCCAAGTATGCAAACATGCTATCAAGTACACGAATGACATGGCAAGTATATAATAGAGCTGGGATTGACAACTATTGTGAAAGGTTTTGGCTGAGCCTGGTAAATGTCATTGTAAAAGCTTGGTGAAAGCTTGTGAATTTCACCATTCATAGTGGATTTGTTTGAAAAATCCTTGATTAAACAATCAAGGTAGTGGATGTAGGTCTTGGACTGAACCACTCTAAATTTCTGCGCATTGTCTACTCTGTTTTTATTTTCATTGCTTTTCAAATCAGTTCCTCATCTTACCAAGAGCCAAAAAATGCTATTCACCCCCCCTCTAATGCATTTACTTAGGACAAACAAGTGGTATCAGAGCCTAACCCCTGTTATTAAGGTCTAACACCATTGGGAAGATTCAAATGACTCTACAAAAATCAATAGTTACTGAGGGACAATCAACAAACAAACCACCTCTATTTGATGGCTTTAACTATCCTTATTGGAGTACTAGGATGTCAATATATATTAAGGCAATTGATTATGAGATGTGGGATGTCATAACTGATGGACCATTTATTCCCTCAACTCTAAATGTAGTGACAAACAAGATGATCCATAAGCGAAGGTCTGAATGGACCGAGACTGAAACCAAAAAGGTCTAAACCAATTTTAAGGCAATCAATACATTGCATTGTGCTTTAACTCCCACCGAATTCAATAAGGTATCAAGCTGTACCACAACGAAACAGGTGTGGGATAAACTCAAAATTATTCATGAAGGGACTTCTCAAGTCAAGGAGTCCAAGATAGCCCTCTTGACCCACAATTATGAAATGTTTAAGATAGAGCCTGGTGAAGATATCACCAGCATGTTAGATAAATTCACAAACAAATTAAGTCAACTAGGCAAACCAATTCCAGAGCATGAAATTGTAAAAAGGCTTTTTAAAAGCCTACCTAAAAATTGAAAGCCTAAAATGATAGCCATCCGAGAAGCTAAGGATTTAAATGTTATAACTTTGGATGAAATTTTTCGTTTTCTCCTTACTCATGAGCTAGAACTCAAAGAAGAGGAAGAAAAAGATAAGAGAGAAGCAAAAGAAACGAAGAAGAGCATCGCCCTAAAAGCTAGCATTCTTGAAGAAAAATTAGATGAGCTATCATGTGATGATGATGAAGAACTAGCATTGGTTGCTAGGAGATTTAGAAAACTGATGGGCAAAAGAAATTGGAGACTAGCTAGAAGAGTGTTTATAAAAGACCAAGGTTCTTCATGGAGAATCAAAAACAAAAATGACTCCAACAAAAAAGAAGAGCTTACATGCTTCGAATGCAAGAAGCCTGGACATTTCAAGTCTGAATGCCCCATGCTGAAAGAAAAGACTCCAAAGAGAAACAAGAAATCAAAGAAGGCAATGGTGGCAGCCATTTGGTCAGATAGCGACACTTCAAATTTTGAAACTAAGGAAAAAAGAGCTGAAGAGAGAGCAAACCTGTGTTTGATGGCACGAGATGATGAATCCAAGGTATCCTCATCCCCTTGTAATAGTTCTGTTGATGAACTTCAGGAAGAATATGAATGTTTATATGATGAATTTCAGAAACTTGTTTTGAAATACAAGACTTTAAAGAAACAATCTACATCTCTAGAATCAAATTTGGAAAAGATTAAAATTGACTTTGATGCTATTTTTTAACAAAGAAACTTTCTACAAATTGAATTGGAATATTCAAAAACAGATTTTAAAACTTTGAAATTGGAATTGGAAAGCAAAATTGAAGTATTTCAAAACATAAGTGAAGAAAATGCTGCACTCAAGAGTTTGAAAAATGAAGCTCTAAAAATAAATGCATACTACAAGAAAAATTTTGCTAATGCATCATCTAGGTGTTATATTTGTGATAAAATTGGCCATTTATCTTATGATTGCAATAGAAAATAAATATGCAGAAAATAAGAAAAATATGGATTCCAAAAGGATCCTATGTTGCTACTAACAATCAAGGACCCATCAAGGTATGGGTGCCTATAAAGAAAAACTGAATATTTGTTTTATAGGTTGAGCTGCACTCAAAAGATACATGTTCAAGAGCTCAACTCAAGAAAAAGCAGCCTTGGTATATGGACAGTGGCTGCTCAAGGCATATGACAGGAAATGAAATGCTATTTGCACAGCTAGACAAGAAAAAGAGAGGAACTGTATCCTTCGGTGATGATTCAAAAGGTAGAAGTCATTGCATTGGAACAGTTGGTAAGAATTCTCAAACTCAAATTAGTCATGTGTTGTTGGTTAAAGGTTTGAAACACAATTTATTGAGCATTGGTCAATTGTGTGATAAAAGATTTAAAGTATGTTTTGACTTAACCAAATGTGAAGTAATAGACATAAGCACTAATAAAGTCTCATTTATAGGAAGAAGATTAAAGAATATGTATGTTGTATTTCTTGAGGATCTTGAAATAGATTGTGAAATATGTCTTGTAGCAAATGCTGAAAATGATAGTTGGTTATGGCATAGGAGATTAGGACATGTGAGTATGCATACCATGTCAAAGTTGATTAGAAAAAATTTAGTTATTAGACTATCGGATCTTAAGTTTGAAAATGCTAAAATATGTGATGCTTGCCAATTAGGAAAACAAGTTAAAACATCCTTTAAGACCAAGAAGATTGTGTCAACATCTAAACCTCTTGAATTGCTACACATTCATCTATTTGGTCCAATAAGTACAACTAGTTTATGAGGAAAATCCTATAGCTTTGTAATAGTTGATGACTACTTTAGGTACACTTGGGTATATTTCCTCGCTCATAAAAATTATGCTCTGCTAGCATTCATAAGTCATTGTAGGAAGGTTGAAAATGAAAAAGACTAGTTATAGTTAGTATTAGGAGTGATCTTAAAGGTGAGTTTGAAAGAGATGAATTTAAGAATTTTTGTAATGAAAAGGGGTTGGATCATAATTTTTCTGCACCTAGAACACCCTAGCAAAATGAAGTTGTTGAAAGGAAAAACCGAACCTTGAAAGAAATGGCTCGAACTATGCTATGTGAGAATAATCTACCTAAATATTTTTGGGTAGAAGCTGTTAACACAACAGCTTATATTCTTAATAGAGTGTCTATAATAGGCATGATATCAAAGACTCCATATGAACTTTACAAAGGTAGGAAACTAAATATATCTAACCTTAGGAGCTTTGGCTGTAAATGTTTTGTATTGAACAATAGTAAACAGCCTTTAGGAAAGTTTGATGCAAAGAGTGATGAAGCTATATTTTTAGGATTTGAAAACTTCCCATGAAGTAGTGCTTTCTTCTTTGCTAAAAAGAATGTCAAACCTGCAAACAAGCCATTCAAGCAAAGAGTCTATTTTAAGCCCTTTTCATGTATAGGGTATTCTCTTGATTAACGCCTTTTTCGCTCTCTTATCTATAGCTTTCAGACCTATTTTAGTTTGAAGTTCTTAGATCCCTTAATGGGAACCCTCCACCTTTCCAAGATCCATAACCAGAACCTCAACCATCTCCTCCACATTCTAAAGAAGTTTTAATCATGGGTCTTTTTCATCAAATGGTTCAAGATGAGCAAGCTGAGAAATAAGCAGTTAAAGCAAAAACACAGCAAGCCACATCTGCACCAGCACACACAACAGAGAAGCAAATTGGGAAAGAAAAAGAGAAAGCTTCTACAGTTCCACCAGCCAAATCAAAACCACCTAGTAAAGGCATCAAGAGAATGGGAACTAAGACCAAATTTCTTAAAAGAAGAAAATAGTCCAGAATTGCTGAAAGGGCTAAACCAGCAACCATCTCTTATCCGCAAGAACCCTTGGAAGTTTTTGACAAATCCTCACCTAAATAATCTCCACAAAAATCCCCACCAAAACCCTCACCCGAACCTCTAGATGTTTTTTATGGTATTAATGAGTCCACTCCTTCAGCCTATTTAGAGGATTGACCCCCCCTCGAATTTGATGATGCCAAAAAAGGGGCAAAGTGGAAAGCTAAGGGAAAAAGATAATAAATTAAAAAAATGTTAAGGTAAAGGTACCAGAAATCTAGGAGAAACTCAGGGTGTTAAATCTAACTAGGTTGTCTATGGTAAATGGTCTATAATAGTTTATTGAAAATTGGATATTGATCATTGTGCTGAGACACTGTCTATATATTTTGTTTCGTTGTTAATGACTGATGCTAAAAATGTGATGAAAACTTACTCTAATAATGTACTGAAAACTCATTCTCATGATATTTTGGTTGGATTGTGAATGAATGCGATGCTGATAAGTTGATGATTGAATATTTAAAGCTGTTATTGAATTTCTGCTGCTGTTTAAAGATTTGATGTTGATATTGAGCTGTTATGCTGACAATTAATTGTTGATATAATATTGTGAGTGATGTTTGGATGAAAATAAATGAGAATGCAAATATTTTTGACTAGATGGTTTATGGCATTTAGCTTTGGAATGAATTAAATCTGGAAATAATATGACAGATAGTAAGCAAAAATTGTAATAATGTTCTGTCATCCTGTCACTTATTGCTTATTATTCCATAAGCCTATATAAATATATTCTGTCAAAAATTTGAACCCTTACATATTATTTTCTGTATGACAAGAATAAAACATGCTGAGATGAATAATAAAACTATGCACACACTAAGGGGGAGCATACACTTAGGGGGAGGAAACCTCCATTTTCTGCAGAATAAAAAGGAACCAATAGACACCATGCTATCAACCAATGAATGCTTTGTCATCATAAAAAACGGGAAGATTGTTGGTTCCATTAGTTTTTGATGATAATAAAACATTCCCATTCATTTATGTCTAATATCTCTACTTGAGTGTGGAAGACAAAAATTGTATGCAAATAATTAATCAATCATTCAAATACATATATCAAAGAGCATAGGAATAAGGAAGTCACAATTGATCAACAAAATAGAAGCCCCTTAGTCAATTAATGAAGAGTTAGTCAACTAAAATTCAAATTGGAAGAATGGCGGGCTGAAGAATGTTGAGAAACAGAACTAACTTAGTCGACCAAGGAATGGGTTAGTCGACTAAGTTCTCACTGCCAGAAACTAGAAATAGAAAATAGAGACAACTTAGTCGACTAAGATATCGATTAGTCGACTAAAAGCATTCTGTTTGCAAATTTGAATCCTACACTAGAAGACAAATTAACGGCCAAAATTGCTACCTAAATTGTTTCCAATGGTCAAAAACTGTCTAACTCACTTCAGAGCTAATTTTCCAAGTATAAAAGGGACTTCCAACGGCTAGAAATGCATTGAAGGCTTCCAAGAGCACAAGAGAGCTCAAAAACCAAAAATATTCACTGCTCATTTATTGCACTTAACTCCTATCTTTGTAACCGTCAATTGCACTTCACTTGTACCACTTAAATCAACCTTGTGATCATAGGTACACTCTTATCTCTTTTCTCTTTGTATTCTTAGAGTGAGCAAGTCACTCTAAAAGATTAATTCAAGCTAGGATTGCTTGATTGACCATAGGTTCTAACTTAGCCTTGAAAAGTTAGGTGTTGGGTTTTAGTTGATCCTAGTAAAAACTATTGTGAAAGGATTTGGTTGAGCCTTGTAAAAGCCATTGTAAAAGCTTGGTGAAAGCTTGTGAATTTCACCATTCATAGTGGATTTGTTTAGAAAATCCTTGATTGAACAATCAAGGTAGTGGATGTAGGTCTTAAACCGAACCACTCTAAATTCCTGCGCATTGTCAACTCTATTTTTATTTTCATTGCTTTTCAAATAAGTTCCTCATCTTGCCAAGAGCCAAAAAGTGCTATTCAACCCCCCCCCCCTCTAGCACATTTATTTGGGACCAATATACTAAAAAATATGAACTAATTAATTAGTGAATTGATGATAAATGCAAATGAGACATATACTCCTAGTTCATATTGTATTATAATTATATTTATTGTCAATATTTTAAAAACTTAACAAGTCACACATTAAAAAATGATAATTGAGAATGTAAAATAAGGAAATTAAGTTGAAATTAATTGAAAGAAGTTAAAAAATTCAATGACTTAATTAGGTTATTCAATTTAGTCTAAAAGTAACTTTACAATTAGTATAAAAGTTATGCAAATTCTATTAGGATTAAGATTAACATAATTTGCTATAAATATAATGCTTGTGTTGCACATGATTAGAGGTTGCTATAACACATCCAAGACCTTAACAGCTTGCTTGGTTGAAGGGAATGGAATAAGCATTCCCCCTTATTCCTAAACCCCCTCTAATAACTTATTTGCTTCACAGGAATTGCCATTCCTTAGAATGGCCATTCTTGAAGAAGCTTGAATAGCCATTACCAAGGAAAACTTCAGTAATAGATATTCTAAGGGTGGGGAAATAGGTTAAAAATTTTATTGGACAAAATTACCCTTAAATAAATTTAAAAATTACCATCATAACATAGATTTTCATCAATTTTCTCCATTTCTTTCTCTATCTACCCATCTTCTACCTGTTTCACTCTCTTTCTAAAGTCCTTCAATGGAAGGCGATGGTGGCACCATGTTGGTTGCAAGAAATGCTTATTAGCGATCCTTCACCATATTTGATCATAAAAAGTGCCAATATAGCGCTCTCTAGCTAGATCCAACTACAGGAAGCACCGATCTAACACTTTAATGGTCAGATCCAACCACAAGGAGTGCTAGATTGACACTCTATTACATTGACTACATCTTCGATGGCCGATTGGTGAGAAAAAACAAAAAACAAAAAATAATTAGAATACTAGAATGGAAAAAACCAAAAAAAAAAAAAAGCTAACAATTAATACTTTATTTTTTAAAAGTAAATTAAAAGTTTAATTATAAATTTTTAATTTTGAATATTTTAAAAATTATAAATAACGAATAAAAATAAAATAATTATATATTATAATAAAAGGTAATTTTGTAATTCATCACTTATTCTTGGTTATTCCTAAAATTATTCCTGTAGACCAAACATTAGAATAAATCATAATAACAATTCATGTCCTATTCCATTCCCTTAAATCAAATTATATAATAAATATTTCTCCCTTACTTTATTCTCGCAGAATAGTTATTCCATTCCCACCTATTCCATTATGTGAACCAAACATATCCTATTGGTGTATTTAGTTCACCAGTTTGGTTCAAAAGAAGGAATAGTGGGGGAATAAAATAGTCATTCTGTAAGAATAAAATAAAAAAATGAATAACTATTATACAGTTTGGCTCATGGAAATGGAATAGAACGAGAATTGCTATTCTGAATTATTCTAATGTTTTGATTGGCAAGAATAGGTTTAGAAATAACTAAGGAATAAGTGATAAATGACAAAAATACCATATATTATAATAGTTCATTTTTAAATTAAAATATTTATTATTTTAATAATTTATTTAAAATATTAATAAATTTGTTATAAAATAAATCTTAAAAAAACAACTATAAGAGAAAGTATTTAGAGGAGAAAGAAGATGTTATTAAAGTGTGTATTTACAAATGAAGTAAGGGGCTTATTTATAGGCAAATAACCACTTATCTCGATAAAATTTACAAGATGAAGCTAATACTAAAAGATAAGATGGATTATGTCAAGCCTAGCTCTATAAATTATTTTCCATATTGTATAGGTACTTGATAGAATGTCTGCATACTTGAATGGCTCAAAAATCGTTAAAAGATGATATTGTACCTAATGGTACAATTAAGTTGATTTAAGCCTCGAACTAGTCCAAATAGAGATTTTAAGATGCATTCAAGAGTTATTGAACCTTAGAATGACTTAATATGGTGATTTGGAGTTCGGGGATTGATTTAGAGTTAAATTGGAATTTTTATAACGTAGGGGTAAAATGGTCATTTTGCCACCAGAGGGCAAAATTGGAATGGTGGATAAAATTTTGATCAAGTTTGACTATTGGAACATAATTTGAGCTTGAGAAGTGAAAAATTATAATTCCGTCATTTTTTCGAGCATAAAAGCAAAACGATCATTTTACGTGTCTATGGGGGCAAAATTAGAATTTTTGAAATTTTGCACCACCATGACACTTGTCAAGCCCTTGAATTTTACCTATTATACTTTGGATAATTGAGATATTTTATGTGGTAGTGGGAGAATGCTTAATTATTAAGTTTAAAAATGGACAAATTAAAAGGTGACACATGGCAAGCTTTGGTTATTTTAATTTTTCCTTTAAAAAAAAAAAAACCAACACACACCTCTCTTATTTCATTCTTCATGGTCGGCTAAGACAAGAACAAAGAGAAAAAAAAAAAGAGAACAAACCCTAATGAGCAAAAATTCAAGGGAAAATTGGTGGATTTCAAGGAATTAAGCAAGTAAAGGTAAAATTTCTTGATTTTAGCTTGTGATCTACCTTTCCTATGCATTCTTTTTCATTTTCCATGGTTGAGAATCAAGTTTGCATGAAGATACCTTTGCTGGCCGGACATGGGGGGAGGGGTTTTGATCTTGGATTTAGTTAGATTTCATGTTATTCTAGTGTTTTTAACTGTTTAGTGATGTTTAGCATGGAAAACAAGTAAGAAATTTCATGCCCTTCATCCACACCCATTGGCTGAATTTTTCAAGAGAGAAATTGGAAAATGGACTTTGATGAATTTCATGCTATTTAGGTATTTTTAGTTGTTTTATGATGTAAAGTGTAAAAATCAAGCATGAAAAACCACATATTATTCATGAACCCTCCATGGCCGAATTTTTCCAAGAGAAAATGTTGAGGATGATTTTGCTATAATTCATGTTATCTAGTTTATATTTGATGATTTGGAGTATTGGAAGTGAAATGAATTTATTCGGAGTTGAATTGGATATTTTGGCCAATTAACCGGCGTATAGTGTGAATTAGGTCAATACCATTTCAGCCCCATACACAATTGAACTTACGTAGAACAACGTATTTAGATAATAATCCGAACATTTCACATCCCATTTCATGCATTCATATAGAGCCTAAATTAGTTTTATAACGGTTTAGCACAAATATAGTAAGTTGCTTGCTATGCATTATGTCTAGGTGGTGAAACTTCCGATAAGGGTAAGGAGATTGTACCCGAAGACCAGGATTAGGAGTACCTCGATTCTCAATATTGTGAGTAACCTTATTGTCGTCTTAATTATCTAAAGTAGTTTTTATTCTTTTTTGTGATTTTATAGAAAAATGAGTTTAAATGGTAAATCCTTATGTTTTATAAGTAAAATGTGATTAAATGAAATGAGTTTTATAAATCATTTTGAAATTGAATGATGATTTTAGAAATTGAGTAATTGGAGACTATTTGATTGTGTTGTAAATTTATGGCTTGAATTGAATGGCTTCTAGTGATATTGGCATGAATGGCTGAATTGGAAATTGTGTGGAAATTGTATGAACTGTTTGTTTTGCCTTAACAAGCTGGGTAGTAATATAATTGCCATGTCATGCTGTCGAAACTTTTATTGATTTGGTGGGATATTGATTAGTCACTGCAGTGGTGGGTTTTCGTGGACCAACCTATTAGAGAGAGGCACAGTAAACCTGATTATATTTTACCTCGGTACGAGAGGCACGGAGGGTATCTTCTGAGGTAAAGCTTTAGAGTTCACTACACGTCGAACCACCACGTGATGGTGAATTTAGCCAACGCCAAGGAACAGCTATGTTTTAAAACATACAAATATGATTTATGGATATATGTCTTTTCTTTAACAGCCTTGGCGGACTCGGTTGGATGCCTCTGATCAAGGTATCCCCGAGAATGAGTTTTGGCACGAGCCAAGTTTTTAAAAAATTCATAAGCCATGTTGATTATTTGAGTGAAATGAATTTATTTTATTTAGTTGAAATGAGTTTGAAACGTTATGAATCATAGTACGATGAACTATTTTAAGTTGTCTCTATTTACTCGACTTTAGATATTTTAGATGATGTTTGTTTACTCACTGAGTTTATATAAACTCACCACCCTCCTTTTCACTCATTCCAGGCTCAAGACAATCAGTAAATAACTGATTATGTCAAGGGTTATTATTGGACTCACCTCCTCAGAAATTGTAGATCCACAGCCTTTGTTACCTTTGGTCATTCGCGAACCCACACGTCATTGTAAATTAAATTACATACTCTGGTTATCTGTGTTACTGTATATATGAATTTATTTTGCTTTTACATTGTAAAAATTATTCACGTAGTGTTTTATAAATATTATTTATAAAAAAATAGAATATTTTATTCAATATTTTTATTTTATTCTATTAGCTACGATTTCACTCTAAATGAATGTTTTAGATATAAAAACTTATTTTTAGTTATGAAATGTGTATTTTCCCCCATGTGTTATATTTTCAGCAGGTTTCAAAATTTTTAGAAAAAATGACCAAAACGCCCCGTGAGATAGAAAATATTTTTTTTATTGTTTCTATTTGGAAATAGCTTATAATCTTTTAAAATATGATGTTTAGTAATTATTGCTCACAAGGAAGGTGCGAAAACGGATATTAAGCCTTGCGAGATTTCGGTTGGCATTTCGAGTAATGAATGTCTATTGGGACATCGCAGCTGTTTTCACGGGCTCGAAGGGAGCACCAGGTCGTGACAATTAGAGTGGTATTAGAGCCATTGGTTTTAAAGTTATTTTAAAAATTTACAGTGTCAGTGTGGCCCCAAGTTAAGTTAAGTTAGGTTGAGTTGAATGCATGCATTTGCATATAGAAACCTACTCGTTCTTGTGATTCGTAAATAATTAAGAAATTACTATTTGATTGCGTATAGGTTTTGAGTTACGCTGGTTGCACACACCATGTCTAGGAGAGATGGTAGTCCCGATACCTCTCATAGTATTAGCGAGGGATTGCTAGATTCTACTGCTAGGAGTCGATGGCAACCCGAACCAAGTAGTCTAGAATGTGCCTCGCCTAGGATTCCTATTAATTGGATTCCACCGGATTTTGAGATGTGGGTTCGCGAAAAAGTAGGCTTCGACCCTTGTGAGACCATTGAAAGTGTTGATAGTAATGACATTAATGTAAGCATGAGAAATTCCCTTTTGAAAGAGTCTAAGGAATACGCTGAAGAAAGGGGGAAAATAATGATAGCCGAAGGGGATTATCATCCTAGGAAGGTATCTGTACCCGTTGTTCCACACTTTCCTCCAAGCTGTGGGAGAATTGTAAGGGAACAACAAGAAAAGAATAAGGAGAAAGTAACTGTTGTAAATTATCCCCCTAGGACGATGACTGTTGTACGACATTTTCCTCCTGGATGTGGACTAGGTGCCACACCTGTGAGTGACGAAGATTGGAAGAGAATACAGCAAGCTTGGATTAAGGAACAAAGGAAAAAATCTCAAAAGGAGGAGGAAGACTCGGAAGAGGATCTTAAAAAGGACTTAGAGTAGAATCTTCCGATAAGTTCAGATTAAGATGATGATCTTAATGACATGTAATATTTTCGTGGGATTTCGTACTACTTTAACTCTAGGTAGATGTAATGTAAGGGAGATAATAGTTATCTGTACAAAGAAGTTAGTAGTTTGGCTTTTAAAGTGTATGACTAGAATGGATTATAAAGTAGCTGTTTAAATGACTGGATGTATATGGGAATCTTTTGGTAGGACAAAAGTGGATTAGCATTATGGCTATTAAGGAAAGATATTTATCTTAGTGGCATGGTTGATCACCTTAGATAATTATTGAAGACTGATGTGGAAAGTCATTAATGATTCAAGCAATCACCCTAATTAACAATGAATATATTTTGCAGTACTAAGGAATGGATATCGATTAACGTGATGAACTTTTGGGGTGATAACCCTAGATTTTGACGAGGTATAAAAGGCCATTTAAATTGATGATGTTTGTTGAAAATTATTACTTATCGTAGTATATGAGTTTTTTATATGATTCCGAATGCAAGGCTAAATAAATAAAATTCTGGTTTATGGGACAAATTGTATCAGAGAAGATGATTTCTGAGCAAACACATTGAACTAGGGGACTATGTTATAATAAGCGGGTTCAATGTGTTGTAATTGCACAAGATATTAGGAAACAGTGTGGTAAGACTAACAATCAATCATGGAGATGTGAAATTGGGAATCTTAATTGTAGTTACAATTCGAAAAGATATGGAAGGGATCAATGAGGCTCTAGACGACACTTTGAATGATTAAGGTGATTAAGTTAAGGATCATAACTTTAAGTATGAAGGGAATTATAAAATGATACCATAACATTATGAAATGATAATTTGACATAAGTATGGTCCATTGGAGGTAAATGATGGAACTTGAGAAAGATAAATTCTGGATTAATAAGGATTGCGAGTGTAAAGTGTGGAGAAAGACAAACTATTTTCATAGTCTTTTGTACTAGAGGTTAATAAACTATTGGAACTATAAGACAAGAAAGATAATAAGTTATGAATAATGAGAATAGTGAGATACTTTAAATAATGAGTAATTATGTGTATGCTAGTATATATTGTGAATTCATTTCACCACATGGGAAAGATGTCCTAAGGTGGGACTTGAAATATGTGGATTTTTAGATATGCTCTAGGAGGGAACTTGTGCATCCTAAGTTCAAGATATTTTGATCTTATAACTGTAAAGGTGAGATGTAATAATTAAGTGAACCATCCACTT
Source organism: Theobroma cacao (assembly GCF_053813885.1). Taxonomy (NCBI): domain Eukaryota; kingdom Viridiplantae; phylum Streptophyta; class Magnoliopsida; order Malvales; family Malvaceae; genus Theobroma; species Theobroma cacao. The sequence continues at coordinate 32,012,012 of NC_142643.1, forward strand.
TATAAATGTAATTGGTTAAGAATTAATGAGTAAAGTTGGGCTCCCAATGATAAATGGTGTGCAATATGATATATACGTAGCTATGAGTAAATTTGGAGATCATTGCTTAAGTGAACCCGTACTAAATGTTATGGTAAAGATATAAGAATGCTAGTGGCAAAATAAATACGTTAAATCAATGTTTCAATCGCGCACTTGTGATAGAAAGTTAGTCTTGCTAATTGAGGTATAAACTTAGAGGGAAGCCACACGATTGTGAATAATTGAAGTGGTAGCTTCAAAGGTAGAAGAATTGCTTAGATTAAGTGAATTCCAACAACTACAATGCCACAGTACCAACTACCCAACATTATCGCGTTAAGAACCCTTTATGGCTAGAAAGCACGAGCAAATTGTGAGTGGCATGAAGATGAAACCCATGAGTTGAAGAATGGTCATCGGTTTTGATGCTAAGCTTTGTTGTTTGGAGTCTTAAGTGCATTGGGGAAGTATTAAGATAAAGATGATGAGTGAATTGAAAAGTTTCTTTATTGCCTCATATATTGGTATGTAAGAGAAAGAGAAGTTAGAGAGTTTTGAGATGGATACATAAAATAAATTAACATGTGGAGTGTTAAGATGAATAATATGTTGACTAAAATTAAATCTTAAGAAATAAAGAAGATAAGAGATTAAGCCTTATTAAAGACTAAAGAGAAAGCAAGTGAAAAGTTAGATGAATGTATGAGATATTGATAAGAGATGTCAATACCAAGTGACGAAAGTGTGAATAAAGATTTCAACAATGATGTTATGTTCATGTGAAAGAGTGGAACAAAAGATGATTGAAGTTAACCTTGATAATGAAGTCAGATAATGAAAATTTCCTAATACATTATAAGAATTGGAATTCGAAAATGCTTGAGGCATACATGATTCGAATGAGTCTGAGTCCTAAGTGACAAATCAATATCGGAATGCAATAAGGATACAATATATGTAAGAGGCATGAAAGATAATCAAGGAATAAGGATGACTTTTAGGAATTATGGTATTGCATAACATGCAATGGTCAAGTCAAGGAAAATTTTTGAAGCATTAATGACATTATAAAGCATACATGCATATTAGATTGCAATTCAATGAAAATGAAATTATGATGCAATGATATATAGTACAAGGAAGCTTAAGTATATAATTGGGAATGATAAGAAAAGAGTAAAAATGTGTATATGATGTGAAGCTAAGTATAGACATAAAGAGAGCAATCTGGAATGGATTATACCTAATGTTCGTAAGTTAAATATGAAAATTTTGACATGAATTATTAAGATTATTCTATTGAATCTTGGTTATGGATGGGAATGAACAAAAAGAAATTAGTCTAAAGGCACTTGAGAACAAGGACCCTTATACATAATGAGGAATATGGACATCCGAATGTGCGTGTATATATGTATGTGTGGAGTTAGTAATGTGCCCAACTAAAGTGAAAAATGGTTCTTAGTGGTTCGAGACTTGAACTCAATATATTTAATGAGTTGCATATATAATGTAACAATCAAGAAACCTGTCAGAAGTTGACTTATGGCGACCTAAGGAGTTTTGGGGAAATAGTTAAGGAAATGTAATCTATAGTACGGTTAAGCCGTATGAGATGGACTAATAGGATTAAGAAGATTGAAATTTCCTAAATGCAAGGTAAACATGAAGTATGTGGGAATAATTGAAGCCATTAACCCTCCCTAACATTGAGGATATATACAGGAATGAGTATGGCATGTTAATGATACTGTAAACTACACAATATTGTATGAAGATGGGATGAATGAATTAATGTCGAGAAGTTTGATAAGGAATGAAGTAATAAGATGGTGATTGGTATACATAAAAAAATATAGAATACAATTGAAATTGGTATGATTGAGATGGAGTTATGGTTCAAATTTAAAGATAGTAATAGAAGCATGCTTGGTGTCTCGATATAAGAGATCATAATTGTGAAGGTTACTGTTGATCTGATTCTAAAGGATAATGATAGACATAACTGAAGTACTCAAGTTGAACTGGAGGTAAACGAGGTGAACAAATCAAAATTCCCTATAAAGGTGATGACGTGGGAAGTCGAGCACCAAATGAGAAGCCAATACCCCCATCTTTTCTCCGAGTCCGATAAGTGAAATTTTGAGGGTAAAATTTTATTTTAAGGGTGGTAGTGCTGTCAAGCCCAACTCTATAATATATTTGCCATATTGTAGAGATACTTAATAGAATGTCTGCATACTTGAATGCCTCAAAAATCGTTAAAAGACGATATTGTACCTAATGGTACAATTAAGTTGATTTAAGCCTCAAATTAGTCCAAATAGAGATTTTAAGATGTATTCGAGAGTTATTGAACCTTAGAATGACTTAATATAGTGATTTGGAGTTTGAGGATTAATTTAGAGTTAAATTGGAATTTTCATAACGTATGGGTCAAATGGTCATTTTGCCACCCGAGGGCAAAATTGGAATGGTGGATGAAATTTTGATCAAGTTTGACTATTGGAACATAATTTGATCTTGAGAAGCGAAAATTTTTAATTCCGTCATTTTTTCGAGCATAAAAGCAAAACGGTCATTTTACGTGTCTATGGGGGCAAAATTAGAATTTTTGAAATTTTGCACCATCATGACACTTGTCAAGCCTTTGAATTTTACCTATTATACTTTGGATAATTGAGATATTTTATGTGGTAGTGGGAGAATGCTTAATTATTAAGTTTAAAAATGGACCAATTAAAAAGTGACACATGGCAAGCTTTAGTTATTTTAATATTTCCTTTTAAAAAAAAAAAACCAGCACACACCTCTCTTATTTCATTCTTCATGGTTGGCTAAGACAAGAACAAAGAGAAAAAAGAAGAGAACAAACCCTAGTGAGCAAAAATTCAAGGGAAAATTGGTGGATTTCAAGGAATTAAGCAAGTAAAGGTAAAATTTCTTGATTTTAGCTTGTGATCTACCTTTCCTATGCATTCTTTTTCATTTTCCATGCTTGAGAATCAAGTTTGCATGAAGATACCTTTGCTGACCGGACATGGGGGGAGGGGTTTTGATCTTGGATTTAGCTAGATTTCATGTTATTCTAGTGTTTTTAATTGTTTGGTGATGTTTAGCATGGAAAACAAGCAAGAAATTTCATGCCCTTCACCTACACCCATTGGCTGAATTTTTCAAAAGAGAAATTGGAAAATGGACTTTGATGAATTTCATGCTATTTAGGTATTTTTATTTGTTTTATGATGTAAAGTGTAAAAATCAAGCATGAAAAACCACATATTATTCATGAACCCTCCATGGCCGAATTTTTCCAAGAGAAAATGTTGAGGATGATTTTGCTATAATTCATGTTATCTAGTTTATATTTGATGATTTGGAGTATTGGAAGTGAAATGAATTTATTTGGAGTTGAATTGGATATTTTGGCCAATTAATCGACGTATACTGTGAATTAGGTCAATACCATTTCAGCCCCATACACAATTGAACCTACGTAGAACACCGTATTTAGATAATAATCCGAACATTTCACATCCCATTTCATGCATTCATATAGAGCCTAAATTAGTTTTATAACGGTTTAGCACAAATATAGTAAATTGCTTGTTGTGCATTATGTCTAGGTGGTGAAACTTCCGATAAGGGTAAGGAGATTGTACCCGAAGATCGAGATTAGAAGTACCTCAATCCTCGATATTATAAGTAACCTTATTATTGTCTTAATTATCTAAAGTAGTTTTTATTATTTTTTGTGATTTTATAGAAAAATGAGTTTAAATGGTAAATCCTAATGTTTTACAAGTAAAATGTGATTAAAGGAAATGAGTTTTATAAATCATTTTGAAATTGAATGATGATTTTAGAAATTGAGTAATTGGAGACTGTTTGATTGTGTTGTAAATTTATGGCTTGAATTGAATGGCTTCTGGTGATATTGGCATGAATGGCTAAATTGGAAATTGTGTGGAAATTGTATGAACTGTTTGTTTTGCCTTAACAGGCTGGGTAGTAATATAATTGTCATGTCATGCTGTCGAAACTTTTATTGATTTGGTGGGATATTGATTAGTCACTGCAGTGGTGGGTTTCCATGGACCAGCCTATTAGAGAGGGGCATGGTAAACCTGATTATATTTTACCTCGGTACGAGAGGCGCGGAGGGTATCTTCTGAGGTAAAGCTTTAAAGTTCACTTCACGTCGAACCACCACGTGAGGGTGAACTCAACCAACACCGAGGAACAGCTATGTTTTAAAACGTAAAAATATGATTTATGGATGTATGTCTTTTCTTTAACAGCCTTGGCGGACTCGTTTGGATACCTCTGATCAAGGTATCCCCGAGAATGAGTTTTGGCACGAGCCAAGTTTTTAAAAAATTCATAAGCCATGTTGATTATTTGAGTGAAATAAATTTATTTTATTTAATTGAAATGAGTTTGAAACGTTATGAATCATAGTACGATGAACTATTTTAAGTTGTCTCTATTTACTCGACTTTAGATATTTTAGATGATGTTTGTTTACTCACTGAGTTCATATAAACTCACCACCCTCTTTTCCACTTATTCCATGCTCAGGACAGTTAGTAAATAGTTGATTACGTCGAGGGTTATTATTGGACTCGCCTTCTCAGAAATTGTAGGTCCATAGCCTTTGTTACCTTTGGTCATTTAGGGACCCACACGTTATTGTAAATTAAATTATATACTCTGGTTATTTGTGTTACCGTATATATGAATTTATTTTGCTTTTACGCTGTAAAAATTATTCACGTAGCGTTTTATAAATATTGTTTTATAAAAAAATATAATATTTTATTTAATATTTTTATTTTATTCTATTAACTACGATTTCACTCTAAATGAATGTTTTAGACATAAAACTTGTTTTTAGTTATGAAATGTGTATTTTCCCCCATGTGTTATATTTTCAGCAAGTTTCAAATTTTTTAGAAAAAATGACCAAAATGCCCCTATGAGACAGAAATATTTTTTTTTATTTTTTTTTATTTTTCTATTTGGAAATAACTTATAATCTTTTAAAATATGATGTTTAGTAATTATTGCTCACAAGGGAGGTGCGAAAACTGATATTAAGTCTTACGAGATTTCGGTTGGCATTCTAGGTAATGAATGTCTATCGGGACATCGCAGTGATTGTCATGGACTTGAAGGGAGCACCGAGTCGTGACAGATTAAATCCTAATGTTAATCCAATCTAATTTACATCCAAAACTAGATATAGATAACATATATAGATATTCACAAAATATTCATAACACTCCCTCCTTGAATATCCATTATATTAAGAATATAACTCGTTAAAACCTTACAAGGGAAAACCTCATGGAAAAAAATTCAAGTAAAGAAAAAATAGTATATAATTTTTTAAAAAAATATGCTTTTGAAATACTGCCTCATTAAAAACCTTATCAAGAAAAATCCAGTGGGAAAAACCTTGATTAAGGAAAAGAATACAGTGTGTATTTTACTCTCCCTGATGATTGCGTTATAAATATACCTGTCAAAATGGGCTTAGCCCATTGGGCCAGCCCATTGTTCATTTAATATGGGGTGGGTTGGGTTTTGAAAATTTAGGCCCATATTTAAACCGAGCCTAGATGGGCCAGCCCACCAAATTAGTCAACTAGGGTGGGTTGGGGCAGGTTAGCCCTATAAGCCAAAAAAATTAATAATTTTAATAAATTTAATAATTTTATATATTTAATTATATAAAAGTAATAATTTAATTAACAATAATTTTATTTATTGTATATATTTTAATGTGTTTAATCTTTACTTATCAAATTAATAATTTTAATTTATGAATTAAATCATAAAATAATTTTATTAATAGAAAATTTATTAACTAAAATTATAAAATTAATTTTTTTTTTGAAAAAAAGAAATGGGCTAGCCCAACCCAGCCCATGGGCTTGCAAGGGGTGGGTTGGGTTAGGGATTTCACAGCCCATATAAAAAATGGGCTGGTTCGACCCGTCCCATAATTTTTCAGCCCACAAGGGCTAAGGTCGTGCTGGACCATATTGACAGGTCTAGTTATAAAGTTCTTTAAAATTATGCATTCCAATCTTTTATACCAACTTTTCAAATATTGTAGTAGGAATGACTTCAATGAACAAATCTGCTAGATTGTCACTTGATTGAATTTGTTGAACACTAATATCACCCTTTTCTTTAAGATCGTGAGTGAAGAAGAATTTGGACGAAATATGTTTTATTCTATCGCCTTTAATATATCTTTTTTTTAACTATGCTATGCAAACGGTATTGTTCTCATATAACGTTATTAGAATTTCCTTCTTAGTTGATAAGTTATACATTTTTTCGAATATGTTGAGTTAAAAATCTAGACACATTCACGACTTGCCTCGTGAATTATTAAAATTTTTGTTTGAGATCGAGCTTTGTGTGAATTAGATAAATATCCTGCATCTGCATAACCAATTAAATTTTATTTTAATGTATTTAAATAATATAAGCCCATATCCATTTTTCCTCGAAGATATCAAAGTATATGTTTAATTCCATTCCAATGTCTTTGAGTTGGAGAAAAACTATATATTGCTAATAAATTTACAACAATTGATATATCCAATCATATATTGTTAGCAAGATACATTAGTGTTTCAATTACAATAAGATACAATATTTTAGGACCAAGAAGTTCTTCATTATCCTCACAAGGTCGAAAAGAGTCTTTTTTCACATCTAGTGACCTTACAACCGTTGGTGAACTCAATGGATTTGCTTTGTCCATATCAAATTGTTTTAGCACTTTTTTTATATAATTTGATTGACAGACAAAAATTCCATTTGTCAAGTGATCAATCTAAAGACTCAAACAAAACTTTATTATTTCAAGGTTTTTCATCTCAAATTTTCTTTTTAAGTAATTCGCGGCCTTTTATAACTCTCCAAGAGTTCCAATAATGTTCAAGTCATTAACATAAACAACAATTATCATAAATTCATATTAGAATCTTTTTATAACAACACATGGGCATATAGGATTATTTTTATAGCCTTCTTTCAACAAATATTGACTAACACGATTATACTGCATGCGTCCAATTACTTTAATCGATATAAAAATTTATATAATTTAATCGAATAAATTTCTTGAAAATTCAAATTTTGTGTTTCAGGCAGCTTAAATCTTTCAAGGATTTTCATATAGATATTGTTATCAAGTGAACCATATAAATAGACTATAGCTACATTCATTAGATGCATTTTAATCTTTTCATTTATTGCCAGACTAATTAATACAGAATTGTAATTGCATCCACCACAAGAGCATATTTCTATTAAATATCAGGTCTTTGGGTAAAACCTAGTGCGATAAGCCGTGCTTTATATCTCATAATCTCATTTTTCTCATTTCGTTTTCAACAAATACCCATTTATATCCTACTGGTTTTACACCATTTAATATGCAAACTACAAGTCCAAAAACTTCATGTTTTGCAAGTAAATTCAATTCCTCCTTAATTGCGTCTTTTCACATTAGTCAATCATTTCTATGTCTACATTCTTCCATAAATATAAGTTCAAGATCCTCACTTTTCTTTCATAATATTGAGTGCTCTATTGTATACAAAAATATCATCGACATTTATTTCATTCCAGTTTCATCTTTTCCCGTTATGACATAATTGATTGAGATCTTTTCATTTTCAATGATTTCAGATATTTGAATTTCTTCTTGAATTTTTATCAATTATGTCAGTGGTCTCTTCTAGAGTTTTTACTTCCTCTTTCTGACCTTCTTGAATATTTGCTTGAAGATTTTATCTTTGGAATCGATTAGTCTCCACGCTTTTGGTATGCCTTGTCCTATAGGGACATCAACACTAATAAGAGCATTTACAATTGGTATATAAGATTTAGTTATTCTTTTTAGGTTAGTAAATATGTCTGGCAACTGATTTACTATATTTTGTAAAAGAATTATCTTTTGAACTTCAAGTTCATATTGATTTGCATGAAATCAAAACTAGATAATGATAATTCATTTTAAGAAATTTCCTTTTTCAGTTACTTATTTTCTTCCCTTAATGTTGGAAATATTGTTTCATCAAAATGACAATCGACAAACTTTGTCATGAATAAATCTCCTAGTGATAATTCTAAATTTTTAATTACAAATGGAGATTCAGATCCAACATATATTCCTAACCTCCTTTGACAACTCATCTTTGTGCATTGTGGTAGAACAATTGAAACATATACCACACACTCAAAAATTCTTAGATGAGAAATATTTGGTTCCTAACCATAAACCAATCATATAAGAGAGAATTTATGATAATTTGTTGGCCTAATGCGTACAAGTGCTGTTGCATTCAAAATGGCATGAACACACATAGAAATTGAGAGTTTAAATTTCCTAAGTAAAGGCCTTACAATCAGTTGGAAGTGTTTAATAAATGATTCTACTAAACCGTTTTATGTATGAACATAAACAATAGGCCATTCAACAGTTATTCTAACTAATATACAATATTCATTAAAAGCTTGATATGTAAATTCACCAACATTGTAAAGATAAATAGTCTTGATTACGTAACTAGGAAAATTTATTTGCAAACGAATGATTGCAAATGTCAAATTGCAAGCTGACATAGGCATACATGTGAGCATCTAGTCGATGCATCTATCAAAACTATAAACTATCTAAATGGTTCACATTGTGGATAAATGAATCGACATATATCCCTGAATATGTTTCAAAAACGTAGGGAATTCAGTCCCAAATTTAACTGGTGATAGCTTTATAATTTATTTACCTTGAAAGCAAGCAACACATGAGTATTTCATTAGTTATATAATAGCAAATTCACTTTCCAATTAAGGAACGAAATATAATATATAATAAATGACAGCATTAAGGTTGATTTTTAGGGAATGAAAACACCAAAGAGATATCAAGTCACTTACTTGATTTGCTACAACTAGAAATTTAAGACTAATATTTGAAATCTTTTGAAAGTTTGGAGATGATGAAAACAAAATAATACCAATACTTGCTTGATTCGCTAAAACTAGATATCAAATTGGAATCCTTTTGAAGCTTGAAGATGATGAAAACAAAAATATTTTTAAAACTTAAGAAATCATAGGATTGTACTGATAATGTGTTATGAAATAAATTTTAAAAGTAAGAGAAATATAAGAGAACGCATTTAGAGGGATAAAGAAGATGTTATTAAAGTGTTTGTTTACAAATGAAGTGAATGGCCTATTTATAGACAAATAACCCCTTGTCTTGATAGAATTTACAAGATGAAAATAATACTAAGAGATAAGATGGATTAAATCTTAATGTTGATCCAATCTAATTTACATATAAAACTAGATACAGATAACATAAATGGCTATTTACAAAAATATTCATAACAAAATTATCATTTAAATGTTAATATGATTCTTCATTTTAAATTTACACAATATTAATAATTTATATTACATTTAAAATATTAATAATTTATATTTCATTTAAAATATTTGTTTTATTATTTTATTTTATTCTTTATTTTTAAAATATTAAAATATAAAAAAATTGTATTTAAAATTTTAATGTAATTTTTAAGTTTAAATTATTAATTTTTTTAATTTATAATTAAAACTTAAACCTTTTTATTTTGAATTTATTTTATTTTTAAAAATTTTAATTTTTTTTAATTTAGTGAGAGAAGAGATATTGGGTAAAGAGAGAGAAATTTTAAAAAATGAATAAATTGCATTTTATATAGTATGGTAATTCTTAAAATTAATTAAGGATTTTTTATTCACTAATTTTTTTACTCTTTTCCCCTTGGTATTGACTATTCCTCATCTCCCTAAATGGTCATTCCAAAGAATGATCATTCCTTCCAAACAAATAAAATGTTAAAAAAAATTAAGAATAGGGATAGAATGGTTATTCTATTTCTCCAACAAAACATGCTATAAGAGATAAGTGACTAGAAGATTCAGGCTTGTTACACAAGCCTTGAGAGAATTTGCACCTTCTAGCGTTGGGTATCAATTTGATTCTTTTTCCCCCATTTGTTGACATTACTCCTTGAGAAGTGAGGAACCTGAAAGCCTCACCCCCTCAGCTAACACTAGGTAGTAGAAGCACAAGCAACCATCATTCCTGTATATTACCATTACAGGCTGTACAATTAGACAGCTTGTGATTTGCTACAAACCCAGATTGATACATGAAGGAATCTGATTTTGTACCTTAGGATAGTGATTTCAGCCTCAAGATCTAGTAGGTCTAATTATCTACTCTTTTAGTTAAGATTTTTCCACATTAAATAACAAAAAAATTATTCTAGTTAAAAGATATATTTTAAATTTCCATATGATTGCGTGCATTTTCCCCAACAACATCGCCCCATTAAATGTTACACACATGTTTTCAAGTACACCACACTTAATAATTTCACAAAAAAAAAAAAAAAAAGTTCGCACCAATCCTAGGGCTACCATTTTTCCAACTTGCCAGGCAACTCTACTTAAATTCATATAAATGAAAGCAAGTGATACAAACCCCACTGATGAGAAACTTTATTAAAGATGATAAATGCCAACAAATGGCATCATTACTGATCCAATCCACAGCTTCCCATCCTTCTCTTCCACTTCGCTGATAAACCTCATTGTCTTTCCTTCGGTATCTTCCAAAACTTCCAAAATTTCTCCATTTTCACTCAACTTTACAGCAATGGCATGGGGTTTCCCTCCTATAAACAGTGAGTGCAGTTGCTTGAAACTAAGCGGAAGCTTTAAAACTGTGTTTCCAAACAACGAATATGACAGAGCCAACTTAGCAACAAGTCCCTTTTTTGCATGCAAAGCTACCCAAAACTCCCCTTTCTTATTTCTTCTAATGTTGTCTGGAAATCCTGGAAGCTCAGAGAAAACTTCAACATTTCCAGCATTAGGACCACGAAGCCAAAGCCTTAGAATCCGGCATGTGGTGGTTTCTGCAACAAGTACAAATGAGCTATCTTTGCTCAATGCTACACCATTGGCAAAAGCAAGGCCTCGTAGTAAAACCGTTACTTCCTTGCTTGATTTGTTGTATTTCAGTAACCTGCCTGTCTTGTCTGTAGTGAAGATTGATGGCAAGAATTGCCTGCAGACACAAAAATAACCCATGAGGGTCTCTTGGTTTACTTATTTTGCTTGTTGTTTCTCGCTCCTCCCAGGAAAAACCAGGTAAGTTATAACAAGAACAATAGGAACTGTTATGTCATTTGCACCTAGGCAAAACTCCAGAAGTAAAGAAGTATCAAAGCAATTACCCAGCTGGGAACCAAGAAATTTAAAGATTCGATGCGATAAAATCTTTTGTACAAGGAAAATAAGGCGGAAGGAGGAATTGATTTGCAAGTATTGGGTTACTGCTAATCTGTTATGTCATTTGCGCCTAGCCAAACTTGAAAAATGCATTTTGGAGATTCCTGCTAAATTACCATGGTGAAATATAATCAATATAAGGCAAAGGAAAGTTTGGGGTCAAATCACCTTCTTCGGAAGCTTGTACTTGTATCGGTAAAGTAAATGACATCATCAAGCTCATCAATGTCCATATCATTGGTGAAGTAAAGGGGTTGGCCCTCAGCTTCTGTGATGAGTTGAGTGGCCAAACCTCCTGCAGGGCCTACTACTTGGAGGCCAAAGTAGGCATCCGCAATGTAAAGATCCCCAGTTTTTTTGTCAAATCGTACTCCTAATGGCCTTCCACAGATATGCTCCATCTCTGGTGCGAATGGACGAACACAGTCCTCCCTTGAAAATCCCGATTTACATCAAACAAATTAGACACAAAATAGAATTATCACTTGAAAACTATTCTGCCGTGTCATTATCAAGAGTTTGACTATGTAATAAACCCAGAATCTACCAGTACTTTGGACATTTTACCACAGCTTACAGCCTCAATACGACCCCATCTAAACCAGGCATAAACTCACACAGTCGAACAAATATCAAAATAACAGTTTGTATTTCTGTCCATATGTGTATGCCATATGTGTTTGTGTCAACGAAAATGCATCTGATGGAACAACCACTGTTTCACAACAAATAACATTCCGTAAAGGGACCATTTATTGTTAGAAAGCATGCTGAGAAAACTTCACTCTGGTCAAAAAGCGACAGCCCTGATCCACTTTTCTTGGAAGGGAGAATGATGTTGGTAGGATGGCTTGGGGAAATAAGTAAGTGCCACATGCGGCACTGTGTCTAACTCTATTCAACTAATGAGAATATGGTGTTGACAAGATTAGGACAAATGGAGCTATGAGGGGTGTGTGTTTCTTCATTTTTCTCCCAAACCCATTGTAGCCCATATGCACAATGGTAACCTCTTGCTAACGTGATTCCACAAAGCCACTTAATTAAAAGCCTTTCAGAAGTAATATTCGGTTGAAATTACCACAACCCAAGAACATGCCCTCAAGCCCAGCATGTTAAATTAAAAAAATTTGAGTTCTAATTCATTGTATTCAAAGAACAAACCAAGAACTGTCTAATTAGATGCACATAAAAAAGACATTTTGGTGAATATCCTAACATGCTGTGATGTATTAATCTTTTAGTTACATAACATATATCAATTTGTAAAGAAAAAAAAAAAAAACATCACATTTTATTTTAATTAAATAATAGTTAATAATTTAAAACTTTTAAGAAAATAATTTTATTAAAAATAAAGTTTTTGTGTACTAATATGTGCTACGTACCCAAAAGAGTTCAAGTTGACATGTCAAAGCATCAATTTTTATCCCTTATCTATGTAATAAACTTGGATTTAAAGTGTATAGTTCACATTATTTACTTTTACCCCAAATCAAAGGCAAAAGGAAAGCTTTCAATTTTCATCCCGCTCAATCATCCAAGCCCAACACATTGTTCAACAACACCACAACTAATTTATAAACAAGGCGCATAATGAAATATTACCTGTGAGAAGAGGTGAAGGCGAAATCAGTCCAGCCGACAGCATCTCCTTGCCATTTAAGAATCCGCCCATCGGCAACGCCAGAGTATGGGCCATCTCCGTTGGCGTCGAAAGCAAGGCTCTCGGGCCCAAATGCTGAGTCGAGCCGGATGGTTTTAGCGTTGTGGAGGTGGTAGGAGCCAGGAACCGCTGGCGGAGCCAAGATGTTGTAAGATAGGAGGATGGATATGGATGCTACTAAGGTTGTTGAACTTAACGCCAGTTTCAGTTTGGGGTTCATAACTTTCTCTTCAAACTTTGTCCGAGTTGAGTTTAGGGATGGGGATTTGTGTGTGTTCAGAGAAGGTTAAATCTGGATTTGCGAATGAAACGCCGAAAGCCTTGGGCCGAGGAGTCCACTCCAGTTAAATATTGTAAATACAGCTCCAATTCATTTTAAGAATTATGTTTAAGTTTTAAGTTTGGTACCTAGAATACGTAGTTAAAACTAAGCAGTTAACACCAAACAGTCCTAATCTTGTTCTAAATTTTTGGGTTTACCTAACTAAATGTCCTAATTCTGGGTGTTCCGTTTAGAACAAAAGACTTCATAATCCAAGTCAGATACAAATAATTAACTTGAAATACAAAACAAGACTCTAAACTCCAAATATGTTACTAAAAGCCCGATTCGCAGTATCATAAATCCACATTTATCCATGTTACATGTTAAACATGTTACATGTTAAAAAACACAAAGTAAAGTAGTGGTACATAGTACCTCGGCTTTGCAACATATCTAAAATAGTGGTACATATATATATAGAGTTGATAATTTTATTCAAAGAAATCCTTAAAATAAATATTATATATGTCGTAATGTGCAAATTCGGAAACCTGACCGCTAGACGCGGTGAAAACACTAAGAGTCGTCACCAATCTTTGTTTTAGGTGTGATTGACTATCTATTGACTCGATTCTAATCGATAAAATCTTAAATTTATTTTAAGCCCGTCGAGAGAATTTTAAACTGGTTTACATATTTTAAGATTAGGTTCGGGAGTGCAGTTACACCCGGGAAAGGATTAATACCCTCGTGACGCCCGTTCCATGAACGGTACCATTTGATTTTAGATTATCCTATTGGGACCGTAATCCCTAAATTTATTATGTTTCCTTAACTATTGTTCATTTATTTTAGCCTTTATTTTATTAAAATGTTTTATTTGAATCTAAGGTGTGATGCAGACATGAAACATTATGCAATGCATGGCGTAAAATTCAAATAATGTCGGATGAATAACTTTTTATCGAGGACGTTTTTCCGAATCCGTCTATCATACTAGTGGGATCCGGGGGTATTCTCTCACCTAGAAAATTATTCGAGAAATTCGTCTTCGCAAATTTGACAAATAAATCCCATCATCGGGGTTATCATACGTTTTTAGAAAAATATTTTCGTGAATGTAAACCTATTACGAGCAAAAACCTTTTTTATTAAAGATGGTTCCCGAACCCTCCCATTGTACTGGTGGGATCCGAAGACATCCTTTCACCTAAGAAACTTTCTGAGAGAATCTCGCCTTCGCAAGATTTTCAGAAAATCCCATCATCGAGGCTCATACTCGTGAACAAGAATATCTATATGCCATGATATGCATGATGCGATAGAAAGTTATGCTTGAGAACTTTATTATTTCATATCCAAGTCTTCATATATTTTCCTTATCATTTCTTTATGGTTTTCCTTTTTATTGTTCCTTTTATGAATATGTATACTATGAACTATATATATTCTACGTTATTTAGGTGTATACCTACTTTACTATATAAAAATTTCTCCAAACTCTATGGTCTTTTAAACTAGGTTTTTTTTATTTCTTAATTATATATATGTTTTGATTTGATGCTTTTTTTATTTTTTATTATCTATCGTTTTCCCTTTTTATAACATCTACAAATTTGTTGCATATATTTTTTTTATTTTATTTTTTTTACATAATCTAAAATACTCACCATTATGAATTTCCCATTATTGAATATTTTACTCATTTATTTACTTACCATGATCATCATTTTTATAATTTTATTTTTATCTCTTAATAACTTAAATGAGTATGGATTATCTTTTCTTTTATATCTATTATATTGGTATAATGTTGTAATAATTTCATTATTTATTTAAAATTAAAAATCTCGAAATCTCAAGATCGAGGCCTTCCCATCATACTGGTGGAGCCCTAATTCGGATTCCAAGCCTAGCAAAAATTTGTCCGAAATTGCGACTTCTCACATCTCGACCAATCGTCCCATCATTGGTACCTTTATGCATTATTCTTATAATTAGTTTTATAGTATTTTGAGGGTCAAATTTCTATGGTTGGTTTTACTACATATGTTATTTCAATTATTTGACTAACTTTGCCACCTTTTAATATTAATTGTTAAGTATTTCTGTCTTTATATTTTTATATTTATATTAATAATTATATCTATCTATAATCCTCTACTTTCATTGTCTTCTTATGCCTAAAAATAATATCTAAGAATTTTAGATCATTACACCAAAATAATCAAATACTAATCTTACATGATTAAACAAAAATTCTAAAAAAAAAATAGCAAGATGAGCCAGCCCAAATTACAACTAATCTGTAGCAAAGGACAAAGAATTTACCTTTATGGGCCAAATACCCCACCAGTTTGAATCCACTGGAGGAAAGAAAGGAGAAATTGGTCTCCTTGGTGACTAACCGATGCCGTTTAAGCACCCCCACAATCTGTTACTCTAAAACTCAATGATATAAACGACTTTCTTTCTCCTTCTGCACTTTCTCTCCTTTTACCCTCTTTGTTTCAAAAGCTGCCGAACATTCACTCCCTTCTAACTTTCCAGCCGCACCTTTCCTTCTTCTCTCTTCCTTTTGCTATCACCAGCGGCAACTAAACTCCCAAACCCGCAGCGTCGACCAAATCTTCTCTCTCTCCCTCTCTCTCCTTTCACCTAAAAACTCCCTCTATTCCCTCACTATCTTCCCACTAGGAATCAGGAGGCCAAACTCAAGACCCCCCCAGCAAGCCGCACTCTCTTTGCCTGTCTTTTCTCCACTCTCTCTATAATCCAGTTGCTTTTTCTTTCTCACTTTCCATCATTGCCAGTCATCTCCAAAACCTAGCTCTCCCTCTAAAAAAAATCAAACCTTTTCCCTCTAGAAAACCCCCTAAACCGAATACTCCTAAATAGGCTCAAAAACCTTCGATTTTCTCCTTCATTTTAGTCGGCCAGCCAACCATCAAAACCCCCTAAAAATCTGTTCCTAAAAAACCAACTAAAGAAATCCTAAAGCCAAATTATGTTCTTCTCCTTTCTCATTTGATTTTTTTTATTTTGATTTTGATTTTTTTTTTTACTGTGGATTTGTGGTTGTTTCCGGCTGCTAGACTAGGATTTTTGGTTCTTGATGCTGCTAGGGTTTTCTGATTTTTGGTTACCGTTCTTCCTTTGTAGCTACTACTTTAGCATTTTATACCCGATTCCAATCTCTGGGTGACATTTCCACCTCCTGCCAGACGCGAAAAATTCACGTCTGTCACAGCATATTGTCCGCACCCTGCCAGTCGTATAGCTTTTTTTTTTTTCTCTTTCTTTTTTTTTATTTTTTTCTTTTTTTTCATTTTTTTTCTTGTTTTTTCTTTTTATTATTATTTTTCCGCCCCTGCCAGTCGTACAGCTCTTTTCTTTTCTCTTTCTTATTTTTTTCATTTTTTCATTTTTTTTTCATTTTTTGTTTCTTATTTTTTTCTTTTTATTATTATTTTGTCTTCTATAATTTTTAATTAACACAAAACAAATAAATTATACCAATGATAAAAAAATATAGTGTCTACAACATACATTTTTAGATAAATAAATAAATAAATAAAAACATATGTTTTATTATATTCGAGCCATGTCTCTTGTTCATCAACAACAACAACAAACAAATTGGGAAGAGGGAAAACCAACTAAACACATAGAAATAAGGAGGATTTTTAAAAGTAATCCTTATAGATAAAATATTTTTAAAAATAATTCTCTTTATAATTTTAACTATTTTTAGTTAAGTTGGATAAAATTATTTTTAATGAAATTACACGTTATATATAAAAATATGTGACACGTCAAGGTTAGATTGTTACACGTCATATATAAAAACATATAACACGTCAAGGTTGGGTTGTTACACGTTATGTACAAAAACATGTGACACGTCATGGTTAGGTTGTTACACACTATGTACAAAAACATGTAACACGTTATGGTTAGGTTGTTACATGCCATGGTTAGGTTGTTATACGCCATGTATAAAAACATGTGACACGTCATGGTTAGGTTGTTGCACGTCATATACAAAAATATGTGACACGTCATGGTTAAGTTTTTACACACTATGATTAGGTTGCCCCATGCCATATACAAAAACATGCGACACGCCATGGTTAGGTTATTACACGTCATATACAAAAATATTTGACACGCCATGGTTAGGTTGTTACATGCCATATTGAAAAAAAAATATTGTTGTTACACGTCATGTTGAAATAATATTTTTGTTACACGTCATATTTAAAAACATTTTGTTACACTTTTACACCAAAAATGTTGTTGTTACTTATGAACCAAAACTTCAAATCTTCTCAACTCTCTTCATTTCTTTTTGTTTTTTTGATAATTTGGCACCGATTAAAGTGTTTCTAACATGTTTTTATAAAGCAAAACACAAATTTTCTTATCTAAAATACCTATTTTGACTAAAAAAAAAATTTCCTTTGAAAACCTAGATTTATAAATTTTAAATTTTCGATTTTATTGGTGTCTAGCTTCCAAATTGATCCAATTAAAAGCTATTTTAAACATCTGTGATCATTTTTTACCATTTTAGTTTTATCCAAAATACTTAAAAATCAAAATTTTCAAATAGTCATCCACCCAAGCATATCAAAACCATCGCTTGGTGTCTTGAAAGCACAAGAAAGAGAAATCTGAAAACACGGGGAGAGAGAAATTGGGAGCATAGCAAACGAATGTCGAAGAGAGAAATCGATAAAATTAGAGAGAGTGTGATGATGAGAAAGAGAAATCGGAAACACAAATGGGGAGAAATTGTGATAAATGATTTAATTTATTTGAAATAATTTTAAGGATATTTTTGTCAAGTCATAATTAAATATAATTAAAAACAGTTAAATTTATTTTGATGATTATTTTTAAAATACCTTTATCAAAAAAGATTATTTCTTATAATTTTCTCAAAAAAGATTATTTTCTCAAATAAGAGAAAATATAAAGAATAAAGAATATGAATATAAAAAATGAAATACGTGAGAATAAAAATAGAGTGTTTTATAATATAAAAGATGGGAGTAGATGAGAATATAGGAATATATATATATATATATTTAAATGTATGATAAGTAATAATAAAATTAGGTAGAAATAGATATTTGGTTATAAAATTAGAACAAAAAAATATAAATAAAATATATAACAAGATAAAAAATACACTTAATTGCTACAACTAAATATATGATATATATACAAGTAAAATGTAATGGAATAAAATCGATAAATGACAAGCTAATCAAAAGAGATAATTTCACGTAAAATATAGAGTTGGTGAAAATAGGATAAGATAAAGAATTATTAACGAAAATATTATTCAATTTGATAACCGATGATGGGATGATTGGTCGGGATGCGAGAAGTCGCAATCCCGACCCAATTTTCCCTAGGTTCGGAATTCGAACTAAGGCTCCACTAGTATGATGGGAGAGCCTTGATTTCGAGATTTTGAGATTTTCATTTTAAATAAATAAAAATTTTTGCTACATAAAAATTAGTTAAAAATAATAAATTAAGAAAAAAATAAAAAAATTAAAATATATAAAAATAGATGCTATATTTAATTTGTTCAAAAAATAAAAATAATAATAATAAATAATTAATTTCATAAGCATAATATATATTTCTATTGCATCATGCATACCATGGCATATAGGTATTTCTGCTCACGAGTTAAGCCTCGATGATGGGATCTTCTGAGGATTTTGCGAAGGTGGGTATTTCTCGAAAAGTTTTCTAGGTGAGAAGATGTCCTCGGATCCCACCAATATGATGGGAGGGCTCGAAAAATATCTTTAATAGAAGGCTTTCGCTCGTATTAGGTTCATTATGCACAAAAACATTATTTTTAAAGAAAAACGTACGATAACCCCGATGATGGGATTTATTCGTCGAATTTGCGAAGGTGAATTTCTCGGATAATTCCCTAGGTGAGAGAATACCCTAGATCCCACTAGTATGATAGGCGGATCCGAGAGAATATCCTCGATAAAAGGTTATTCGTCCGACATTTTTATCTCACGCCATGCATCTCATCTTGCCTCACATTTGCATTCCATTTTAGGTTAAATAGGAAATAAAATAAGAGAATAATAACTAAGAAAATATAGTGAACTTAAAAATTAAAGCCTAATAGGATAATCTAAAATATGGTACCGTTCATGGAACGGGAGTCCCGGGGATGCTAATCCTTCCTCGGGCGTAACTGTACTCCCGAACTTAGATCTAGAAAAACGTAGACCAATTTAAGGTTCTTTTCGATGGGCTTAAAATTAATTTAAGACTTCATCGATTATAATCAAGGTAATAGGTGGCCAATCGCACGTAGTAAAAAAGATTGGTGACGATTCCTAATTTTTTAGAGTTTTCACTAGTGTTTGGCGATCAGATTTTCAGACCCGCACGTTACGACACCATTGCATATAAGTATTTTTGTTTACAAGTGAAGCCCCGATGATGGGATTTTTCGAGGATCTTGCGAAGGCAGGTATTTCTCGAAAAGTACCCTAGGTGAAAAGATGTCCCCGGATCCCACTAGTATGATGGGAGGGCTTGAGGAAACATCTTTAATAAAAAGCATTCGCTCGTATTAGGTTCATTATTCATGAAAATAGTATTTTTTAAAGAAAAACGTACGATAACCCCAATGATGGGATTTATTCGTCGAATTTGCGAAGGTGAATTTCTCGAATAATTCCCTAAGTGAGAGAACATCTCGGATCCCACTAGTATGATGGGCGGATTCAGGAAAACGTCCTCAATAAAAGGTTATTCGTCCGACATTTTTGTCTCATACCATGCATTTCATCTTGCCTCACATTTGCATTCCATTTTATGTTAAATAGAAGATAAAATAAGTGAATAATAGCTAAGGAAATAAAATGAACTTAAAAATTAAAGCCTAATAGGATAATCTAAAAATGGTACCGTTCATGGAACGGACGTCCCGGGGGTGCTAGTCCTTCCCCGGGCGTAACCGTACTCCCGAACCTAGATCTCGAAAAACGTAGACCAGTCAAAAAAATTTTTCGACGGGCTTAAATATAATTAAAACTCTGTCGATTAGAATCGAGTCAATAGGTGGCCAATCACACCTTGTAAAAAAGATTGGTGGCGACTCCTAGTTTTAGAATTTTCACTCGCATTTGGCGGTCGGGTTCCCGGACCCGTATGTTACGACATTAAGTAATGTGTTAATCCTTATGGGTGATTTTGTTAAAGGACATGAGGGGCAAAGGATTTTGTAGTCTGCCATGTATTGTTAATGAGCAACCTTATCTCTTTTTTATTTTAGGGATAGTGCAATAGGTACTATGTGAGAGCTATTGGCAAAGTCTTATTGAGCAATAGGCTCATTTTGGCAATTGTACAGGGTCCTTGGCTCATTTATGCAATGGGAATCTCCTGCTGCCCAAGCTAAAAACTCGAAATAACATGTCGGTGATAAAATTAATAAAATTTACTTTTCAAAAAAAAAATACTAAGGTGATAAAAGGCACATAAGGTGACATAGTCCTAATGAAAAGGTATTTTCATAATAGTTTGTATCGTCTAGAAAGTTAGACTTTTAAGAATGGAACAATACATAAAGGATGGTAGCTACCAAAGTTAGATTTTCATTTACTAAAGAGGTAATGAAAGGTTCTCATGGTTGATACTATTGTGAGAGGACCAAAAATCTTTCCAATGTTGGTGAATTGATGGGGTTGTCAAGGTTCCTCATCAAAGTCAATTAGTGTCATTGGCTTGACTGCTACACATGTTTATAAACCGTTTATGGAATCAAGTGTTGAACCATGCGTGCTTCATTATGTGTAGTTTGGATAGTTTTGAGGGCCAATGTTTCAGAAAGTTTGTGCTTTAAGAATTCTTAAAGTTGTTGGAAACTAAGTAAAGTTGAAGAGTTGTAATTGGGTGTAACTAATGAAAGAATTTTAAAGAGTTTGAATTAAAGTTAAAGGTGAAGATTTGTTAAGTTTTGGTTTGAGTATAGCTCTTAACCTTATTCAATTAGGATTCTAGTTTATGTACAACATTGAATAGTTGTACGGTTTTAAACATTTTGTCCCACATTGAGCCCTAATCATATTCTTTGGATTTGTGTATTTTAAAAATGAGTTTTTAGGATTAAAAATTAGTGTCGTCCTTTTGGGAGTCTCGCTAAGAAACACCTCATAACTTTGTCTTTTAGTATAGATGGAGTTAGAATGGATGTGAATGAGTGTTCTTGTGAAATTATTAAGAGAAAGTGTATGAATAGTCTTTGGTTTGGTTTTGATAATTTTAGAGAGAGATTTTATTATACTTTATTTCTCAATAATAAAAGAATTATTTCATTTTGTGAGTGTGAGCATAAACAAATTGCCTAAGCAAGTAAATTATTTGTGTTTTTTGTTAGTTTGATTTGTTTGAATCATACTTTTATCGTTTCTTCTCTTTTTTACAAATTGCAAGATGAAAGATTGGATAAAAATACAAAAAAATAGAAATCATCGAGTAGAAAAAAAAAACATAGAGCAAATATATCAAATTTCATGTAAGCATTATTTCTTATATCTACTCTGACACAAAACGTAAGAACAAAAGTATTGCCTCTTATAATATTTTTTTTCATATAAAATAAATATATTTGGCCTCCATTGGTGGGTGGCAATAATCATGTTAACATACTTCAAGTTCATTATAAAAGAAACTGAAATAATTATATATATATATATATATATGATTACATATAAAATTTCAAGGCATGAAATCATTTGAAAGTATCTTTTAGAAAATATGACACTTTATTATAACTTTTACTACTCTTTGGGTTCGCAAAATAGATAGGAATAGAATAAATAGTTATTCTGTAATAATAGAATAAGGTTAGAATATATTATAATAGTTATTATTTAGTTTGATGTGACAAATGTAATAGAGTAGGAATAGTCATTATAACTTATTACAGTATATAGTTGGTAAAAATAACTTTAAAATAAAAAAGAAGAGAAAATAAAAAGATAAAAATACCCTTTATTATATATATTATTATTTATTTTTATTTTATTTTTTAAATATTAGTATTTTATTTATAATTTAATCATTAACATTATAAAATATTAATATGTTATTTATAATTTAAATGTTATTATGATTATTTATTTTTATTTTATTTTATTTTTAAAATATTAATAATTTATAATTTATTTAAAATATTAATATTTGATAATTTAAATATTAATATTTTTTCTAATTTAATCATTGAAATTTTCAATATTAATATTTTATTTATAATTTAAACATAATTATGATTAAAATATTAATAGTTTTAATTAATTTTTAAGTTCAAAAATTTTTTAATATATAATTGAAATCTTAAAATCTTTATTATAATAAGATTTATTTTCATCAAAAGCAAAAGTACTCTTTATATAATTTAGTAAAAATTTATACCAAAAGACAAAATAAAGTAAATTTTTTATTTTTTAATCATTTAATTTTTATTTTTATTAAAAATTTAAAATTTTAATAATTTAAGAATTTGTTATTAAGTATTAGTATAATTTTTTTTAATTTTTTCTCTATTTGTATTTTTTTATTTTTTAATTTATATATACACTTAATAATTTTTAAATTAATATTTTTAAAATATTAATATTTTATTTATAATTTATATATTAATATTTTTAATTTTTTAATTTAAAACATTAATTTTATAAGTTTAGGTGTGTAATTTTTGAAAGAAAGTAAAGACATTTTAATCCAAAATGTTTTGGATTCTATTCCCATGGGTGTGGAATAGCTAATATCACACCTAGTACCATGGAGGGAGGTGGTTTTAGCTATTCCAAGGTATTGCAAGATTTTGAAGAATAGCCATTCTCTTTTGGAATGGCTATTCCTTCCTCCATAAATAAACCAAGCATAGGGAGAATATTTTTGAAAGAATAAAGGGAGAGTGGTTTTCTTCTTCAGATAAATGTGTGTGTACATATATACATATATATACACACATATATATATATATACACATATATATACATATATATATACACATATATATACATATATATATACATATATATACATACATATATACATATATATTAGAGTTGGAATTACTACAATTGTTGACACCAAACTTACTTTCTAATGAATTCTCTTTAAGGGATTTAGATTATATATATAATATTGGTTAACCTCAAAATCTCTTAAACATTTTAGCAACTTAAAAAACATCTCCAATCTGGCTTTCCATGAAAAGATAAAACAAATAATTATTTCGGTTAGTTCAATTTTGGATATCTAATAATCAAACTAACCAAACTCATATTTAAAAATAATTGAAACTGATCCAAATTTCACAAATAACTAAACTAATGGAAACTAAATTAATTCGTTTAGTTCGGTTCGGTTTCCGAAAACCAAATTTGAGAAAAAAATTTTATTTGTATATTTTTATTTATGTTATATTTTTTTAGAAATCAATACTACAAAATATTAAAAATGATGATAAACAATTGGAATAAATAAGATGATACTCATACAACAACAAATAATTAAAAAAATGGATAAAAACAATAACAAAAATTTATGATTTATTTCTCATGTGAAAATCCCATTATACCCTTATTCAAGTTCGATTAATTCAGTTAGAAAAATTCCTAATCAAAACCAAACTGAGTTAGCTTTAAAACCGAACTATCTTAATTGAATTATTCGAAAAATTAAATTAATCGAACCGAAAAAACTAAACTCACTTCGATTTGATTTGATTTGATTTGCATTTACACACCCTTATTCCATGGTTTGCATGTCTTTGGTATCTAATTATACTAAGACCTAATTTCCCGTGCCATTAAAAAAAGTGTTGAACGTATCTTGATCTAGTTGTTTATATCCTCCAAGGAAATCTCAAAGTACAACCGTATCTCTAAAAACTATTGGCCTGAGTGCCTGGTTCACTGTACCTCTCTACCACTTGTCATTTTCTCTTTTTTTTTTTTGAATAATTTAGCAATAATATTGTTTGTTACACCTGCTCTTTAAATATTATTAACCCCAATCACCAGCTGTGGTTAGATCAAAACTTTACTATATATGCCCATCCATTTAGAATCTTCAAAATTATAATGTTAGGCACAATAAGTTTATTGGATTTCATTTGTTGGCCTCCCATGAAAATGATTACCATTATTCATCAAGGACTAATTTGTCTCTACACCTCTTTTTTATCTATAACATGAAATGCTACTTAAATAATCCCAAATATTGGTATCAATTAATTTATTTATCCCATTCCATCCATCATTATTCCAAATTGGTGGGTTGTTGTTATAAAGACTAGTAGCCTTTTAGTTGTTGTGTCAATGTTGTGTTGATAATTTGATATATCTGCTTGATGGACTGCTGTCCTCCATATCTTGTCACATGCTAAAAAGATTGCAGCATGTCAATGTAATCATCTAATCGACGTTGACCCGACTTGAGCCTACCCTTTGCAAGTCAAATACTAATTTTTTTTTTGGGTTTTAATAATTTCACTCCATTAATTCTCATGGTGGGGAATTATAAAATATAAATTTAGTTATTGACTAATTCTTTGTCTCAAAACATTCATACTTTTCCTAGTCTACCATTTAACTGTCTTTTAGATGAGTTTTATAAAGTTCCCAATTAAGTTAGTTGAGTGAAAACTAAAATTAAGATTTTAAATCGGTGTAATTATCTAATTGTACTTAATTAGAATATCAATTACTCAAAAAAAAAAAGAATTGAAAACTGACCTATTTATGTACTATCCTTAATTTTTTTATGCATATGAGAAATTCCAAAGAAGAAAAGTAGTTTTAAACCTTACACAGTCACACCCAATCCTCTAATATTATTAATATTCATAGTAGGTAGAACTAGATTTGCTTCATTTGAAATCGAATCTTACCAAAATGAAGTTAACAATTATGACCTATCATGAGGAGTGCCCACTTACTATCATATAATGCTTGTACCCTTAAATCAAATGTAGGCCATCTTAGTTTTGGAATTGGAGGAAGCAAATTTGAGGGAAAGAAAAAACAAAGGTAAAAGGGGGACCATGGGAGCCAAGAAAGAAAAGCCCTAAGACAGGGAAATAGGTGGGACCATATGCATGTAAAAAAAGGGCAGTGCTAATCAGTTGTAATCTATCTGCTACCTGACAAGCCATATGGTGACAGGAATGCCTCACTCCCAAACTTTCTATAAGATGATTCACATTTTAATTATAACACAAGCTTTCAAGTTTTCTTGTGAATTTTATTTTATTTTTTTGTCAATGATATTGAATCTAATTAATTCATCAGAAAATGCCTCAACGCAAACACGTTTTTAAAGTGAAATTTTGGGAGAAAGTGACAATAAAATTGATAGGATTCATTTTCAAGTCCATACAATTAAATATATATATGGCACATAGAAAATGTATAATCTAATTAAAGAATAAAGGGAGAAAAAAAAGATATCCAATTTAAACCGATCGAATGAAATTAATAGTGTTAATTTTTTTTTTGTGAATTTTCATCTAACTTATTATTTTATGCTCCTTGCAACCGTATTTCAATTTATCTTTTGTTCATGGCTTTTCGTTTTCTTTCTTTAGGCTATGGATTGGTTGTTGTGGGGGGAGAAGAAGGTTTGGTTTGTGCATCACTTTGGTTTCAAAGTTATTGATTCTTTTAAAAATGCCTTTTAAGTTTATTTTTTGTATGACTTTTAATCTCTTATTTTTATTCATAAATTATTTGCTGTGGAAAAGGTTAAAATTTTTTCACACATCTTTTTTTGGACGTGTTACATGATTATTAAATGTATTCATATATGTATTTCAAATATTGACGCAATTAATTAACTATATTATATTCTTATTTATCTATACAACTGTTAATATCAAATTTTTATGTAATACGATTAAGACAGGTAAATACAAATTATTAAGTTCAATTGAAACTAAGCTTTATATTGACTTACATTATCTTTCTATTTTTTATACTAAAGTTGTGATTTTATTTTTTTTATTTTTTGTCTATCTTTTGTGATTTGCTTTATTTTTTAATTGTTTGGTTTAATTTTTTTATTGTATTTTTTTTTTTTTTTGTTACTAGGGCCATCTTTGAGGATAAGATTTTATTGTTTTTTTTTATTGGGAGAAGAGAGATTCGAAACTCTATTTTTTAGACAAAAGATGATATCCCAACTAATAAGTCAAATACTCGAATGCAAGATTATATTGATTGTATTTGTTTGACATCATTATAGCTTGCACTAATTCCTCTTTTTATTGTGAAAGTTCTTTATCAATTGTACAAATCTTGCGATGTTGAGACTGCAAGGGAAGCTGAAAAGTTTCAATGTCAGAGGGAGTTTGGAGTTGTAGAGATTGAAATGAATCCAATCTTGGACCCTCCAAGGATATGAAAAGGTGATTTTGTTCCTTCTCCACCCTTTTTTTTTTTTTTTTTTTGTAAAGTATCACGTTCTTTAGGCTCTGTACAGTAGTTTCATTGTTTGCTGGGATGAAAATGGTATTTCCTTAAGTTTGAAACTTTTATTGAAAAGGTGATAAGAGAAATTTCACTTTTATTAAAATAAAGATATTCCGAATATATAAATATAATTAGAGTCTGAGATCCACTAATTGTTAATTAGTTTTGGATTTGACACTCATTCAAAAAACCTCAACATGGGTATCAGCTCAAGTGTTGTCCTCATTGTTAACTCCTTTGTGAGTTTCTAATTCGATGATTTATGTCAATGTGATAGGTATAGTAGTCTCTACAGGTGAGGGGAGTATATTGAAGTGGTGATATAAGAAATTTCGTATTTACTAAATTAAAGGTATCTTGGGTATAATAAATATAACAAGAATCTCTTCACCTATTGTCAGTAAGTTTGTAGTTTACATTATTGTATAAAATTATTTAATGTAAATTATCACTGTTTACAACACAGAGAAACATACAAAAATTTTTCAATAAATAGAGTTTTTTTCAATAAAAATGAAAACTTTTTTTCATTTCTTTTTTTATGAGAACAAATTTTGGATATAAGATGAAAATAATATAGCATTTTTCCCATTTGTATTGTTTGCAAATCTACCTGTTACAAACTTTTATGCTTCTGTTTTTGTCAGAATAACATTTTTTTTGTTTGATGTGCTTATGCACAAATGTCAATTGTAAAAATAGTACAGTTTATTTATGCATTTTGAAGTTTTTTATCCAAAGACAAGTCGGAAGTTTCTGTATATTAAATCTATTTTTCTAGTACAAATTTTGGCCATTATTGATATTGAAATTGTGTATACATATTTGTATCCTTTGATTTCTTAACATTTGTTGCCACGACGGCCTTCTTTTTAGTATAACTAATATTATTTTTGGTATAAACTTTTTTATTGAAATCATTATAATAACCTGACATTTTATGTTGATGTGTGAGGTTGCCCATTGTCCATTTGTATTGCTCTTCCAAGGTCTTATGTTGATTAGACTGCTTTTGAGGAGGCATGTGCGGAGATGTCCTTGTTTTTGAGGAGGTATGTGTGGATATATATGTCCAGGAATGGATCTAAAATTTTTTTTGAGTGATGTCATTAGGATGATATTTATAATTTTTTTTTCTTCAATCTAAGATCTGTTGAGAGAGTATTTAAATCAAATTCAGTACGATTTTACTTAGAAGAATGTTATTAAGTACCATAATTAGTAGAATTTTATTGTTGTTTGTCGAGATTTTAGTCTTGTAAGACAATTTCTTTTTTTTAAAATATCTTTTCATGATTTATTTATCTAAAATTATAAAATTTGTTAAAAATTACTACTCATTAGCATAAATTAAAATGTTAAAATAAAATAAAATTTGATCTCACATAACAAATTATCAAATGCAGTAACTAATAATATGACAATTTTCTATTCATTAATCAAAACTAATTAAATATAAGCATCCATGAATCACATAAAGTTAAATACAAAAATCAAATAATCAAATAATATATCTACAAAATAAATCAAAAAAAGAAATACTCATAATTTCTAGATATTATTTGACATGCAATACTATTTTCTATTAACTAGATTATAATTATGAACTCAAATTATCAAATTAATCAAAAAATATTTAGACATGTAAGATTTAAAAACTTAATTTATGTTGAAAAGTACTTACAATTCAAGCCTAGATAAGTTGTTTTGAGAGAGTGAAAAATACAGCCAAGGATCGAGGAGGGATGGACTTGATTTTTTAAATAGGGAGACTAGTATAGGTTTCGACTTTTTTAATAAAATCTTAAATTATACAAGAAATTTTTTTATCTTTCCTTATAGTATTGAAATATTAATATATATTACTTTTTGATAAATCACTCTTACTTGAAGCCTTTGACCCCACTCCATAAAATTACGAAAAAAATTAATAGATTTAGTATATTAACTACTTTAAACCTTAGATAAATAGTATAAAAACTAAAACATTTTAAGAAGTAAATTGGGTCATGAGACACCACTTCCTCCAAAGTGAGTCTGCCTATGGATATATATGTCTCTAATTCTTCAATATCTTCGTGTTTTTATTTTTTTAATTATAGATTTATAATTTCACAACGTATGAATCTAAAAATTAATAATTAATTTTGCTGTTGTTTGATTGAATGATGTGCCTTCTTCTTATAGGTACTGAATTCAAGTTCAACAAGCACAACTTAGCCAAAAAGACCACTTTATATTTGTTATTAAGCTTGCCACATCTCATGAGTTATATATCTAATACTACTCTAATTTGCCTTTCAGATCATTGTGCATGTTGTTCAACATAGTGAAGCATGCGTAATTCTAAAGTCAATATCTACTTAACCATTTCCAAATCCAAATATAGAATACCCAAATTCTATATATTGAGTCGAATACCTGTAGATATCCGATTATTGTATACCCTTGCCATCCCTATGGTTGACATATTGGTCGAACACCATAGTGGACAACATGCACCAAGCTGAGAGAGGCTTTCGTTTTTAGTTTGCATTTCATCTTCAGCTTCATTTTTTTTTAGTTTAGTCCCTAATTTTCATTTGATAAATTTTCTCAACACACAATCCATTATGCAATAATATATCAATGAAAAGCGTATCAAACAAATTAAGATTCTATTGGCATAAAAATCGTGCATCAAAAATCCTAACAAAGAGAAAAATGGGTCAAAGTTTCAAGTTTAACAAGTAGGGTTTCATTTTTCTCCATATATACTCATCACATAAAATTAAATATTTTCAGATCCTATTAGACATATATGAGCATCATATCACAAAATAAAAATATAAAATCGTAACAGCATGGATTTCTACAATTTTCATTAACATGCCATAAAAGATTCAAAACGAGATAATCAGAAAACTGGGAAATTATTAATGATTTTTGGCGTTTTAACCATGTTTTTCAAATGGGCTCTAATACCAATTAGGAAAAATACAGATTTAAAAAGTTTTGTAGTAAATCTTACTTTGATCAAACCTATACTAGCTTTTCACCTATTCAAAATTGAAACAAAGTGTCTCTAGGATTTCAGCTCTGGACATTTTACGAGCTTTTTGATAAAAAAAAAAAAAAAAAACTCACAGTGAGGAACTGTTATAAAATTAAGGACCACACTTTTCACAATACAAAAATCTCTGCCCGAAAAAGAAGGGGGCAAGAGGTTTTATCTAGGGAAAGGGAAGGTTTTGTTTTCATGTTACTTTATATAATATATATATATATATATATATATATATATATATATATATATATATAGTTAATAGATGTGTTATGATGAAAGACTTGAAACCTATTTATAAACTCCTTTTGTTAAATGATTAGAAAACTTGAATACTAGATAATTCTAATGATTCAATTATCATATAATTCTTGGTAATTTAAATCAAATCACTAGATAAGAGATAAAAGTATTTTATCCTTTGGAAGATATGGTCAAACAGGCTGATCACCCTCATGGGTATTAATACAGGAAAAAAAAGGAAGTTAACTAAGTTGTTAACTTCGATTTTTCCTTCACTTCAAGTTAGATGATCAATAATTTTCTCAAGTTTTAAACTGATTACGAGAAAAGAGGTCTACAAGATAATATAAATAATTAAAGGTTGTACACATATAGAGTTTTCAAAAGAGCATTGAACGTAAAGACCAATAAACAAGACACTGGCTAGGTGAAGCAATTAATAAAATGGGTTCAGGATTGGAATTCAAGGCTTGACCTACGATAACAAATTATTCAAAAAGTATAAGTTGATAAAAAAATTCAATTCTACAACATTTATAATAAAATAGAAAGAAATAATGAATGGGACAAGATCCCGAGGAGGATACAATGGTCCATAAGATGGCAGAAGTGGTGCAAACATTGGTAGGGTTGAGTGATGATGAAATTTGATAGGGGCACATGCAAGGTTCCTGTAGGGTAGACAAGCACTGTTAGAATCTCATTGTTGCAGGATGCCATTAGCGGATTTGCCTAGTCACTTACTGTTATATGTATATATAGTCTTTTCCAACTTCCTCGAATATTAGCCATTCACCCATCATTCTAGGGTGACGATTTACCAACTGTTGCTATCAGATTCACTGGAAGACGTCATCCAATATGGAGACTGCAAACTTGCTATACATGTATACCAAGTTTCCTTACTTGAATTAGTTTCCGAGGATTTTTTATTACCTTACTGTTTATATCTCTCCTTATTCTTCTTCTTCTTGACTTGACAATGCACAAGTAAGAGAGAGAAAATATAATACTAGAATTGGGTTTACAAGTTAGAAGCCAAGATCAGCCTGCCATTTTTGGAAAGTCTGCCCACTCCAAGTCTCTCTCTTCCAATCATCACTGCCTTGCTAGTTGGCACTATTACCCAAAATAATTCAAGCTTTAGCTACTCTATTTAAAACTTCTTTACAATCTAAACAAGCCCTTCAGCTTAGGGAATTTGAAACACACTGCTTATATCCTCTCAAATTGCATCTAGTTCGGGAAATGTTTACCTTCTTCCCTTAGAATTTGTATGTAACAAACCAATTTCATGTTCCCAAACATAGCATTAGTTTTTTTTTTTTTTTTTTAGCTTTCGTTGCTTAGCCCCCTTGACTTTTTCAAATTCTACTATGGCCCATGAAGTTTTTATTAATTTTCTTTGTTATTTTTTGCTTGCCCCTTAATTTTTTTCAAATTCTTTATATAATCATTAACATTTTCAATTTATTTACTGAATTATTGGTTACTTTTAAAAAAAATTTCAATTTTGTATAAATTATTAAATAAACAAAATACACAATATGATATAATTAACTTATTCAGTTTAAAGAAGAATGAAGCAAGTGACCACAAAAGTACATATATTCTATCAAATAAAGAAAATATATCTTGCAAATAGTGATATATATATATATATATATATATATATATATAATAATGGATCTGGTAATTGATTATAAAAGAAAAGATATTAAATAAAATCAAATAATAATCTATGTGTAGAAAAAAAAAAAATTGATGGATAGACTTGAATTGAATGTGGTGGTGAATTGATCGACGGCAAGTGATCAGCTCAGTGACGCACGATTGACGACAAAGAGTCATGAGGTGGTGGGAAGTGACGATGTAAGGTCAGATTTTGGGAGAAAGGTTAATGTTTTCAATTTAAAGGAAAGTGAGGGTCAACCAGATTGGATTTTTTAAATACTTTATTTTTTGATGAAATTCTCATCGAAAATTATTAAATTGATCGATAAAGATCTTTTTGGATAAAAAAATTTTTGAAAAATTTGACATCATATAAATTTTTTGGCCCCTAAATTTTTCAACAACTTTGCGACCATCATCAATGAGTTGAACATCATCTTGGTGCTATGTCCCATTTTCTCTTAACACATTTTTACCCACATGAGCCGATATGAAGTCTTCGCTTAGTGTCATGGTGCCAGTGTGGAACCATGTGAATCCCACATCACTAAAATATGCTTCTAGCAAGTAGAGGCATAAGTCCTACATTGAAGAGAAGCTCACAACGAGAAGCTAAGAGAAGATATCATGGTTTTAGAGGGGAGCCATAAATCCTACATCAGTTGTATATTAGAGTGATATTGGGCATTTAAGGATTCACATCACTTTTAACTTGTAAGACTCCTTTTGTGAGACAAATTCATGGAGCCAATGGGCTAATATCTCATAGGAGTTGGTATGAATTGTAACAGTTGGTATCCAAGCAGACTCTAGGGTACTAGCGATGTGCAACTGAAGATAGTAGACTCTTGTTTAAGTGAGGAAAGATGTCACAGCTCCTAGAAGGGAGCCAAGGGAGGATGTCATGGTCCTAAAAGGGAGTCATGAATCCAACATCGATTGTATATTAGAGTGATACTAAACATTTGAGGATTCACATTACCTTTAACTTATAAGGTTCCTCTTGCAAAACAAAATAGTGAGGCTAGTGGGCCAACGTGGACAATACTTTACAAGAGTTGGTGTAGACTGCGACATTTGGCCTTGTACATTTTCTTAATGAAACATAGTATCCAAAACTAGAAAAATAAATAAAATGAAAAAGTAAGGAAGCAAGAGGAGAAAAAAGAATGAGAGAAAAGAAAAAAGATTTTATTTTCTTCTCTTAATTTTCAAGTAACTCTTCATTATGGTAGCTTCGATCGATAAACAACAATATAGGCACCTTGAACCAACTTTAAACAGTGTTTTTACCCCCTTTAAGCCTAGTTCAACCCCAACCCATTGCCTTGTGAAATAGTCTTTCTTGGACCATCATTATGAAAACACGAGTATTAAATCCAACGACAAGATTGAACGATTACGAAAAAGGTTTTTGTGTTTAGGATCATAGGTAGCTTAGTAATTAAAGCACATTCATTAATCCTGCGTGTGATTTTGAAGTGGGAAATCTATTTTGAAAGCTAATGAATTTGAGTTAAATTATGGACAAACCTTAAGGACTTGGATGTATTTTATCCTAAAATCTATGAATTAAAGATAAATAATATTATAAATTCTTATCTTCCCTAATGTGTGTTGATTCCATATATTATTAATGATAACAAAACATTCTCATTCATTGATGTCTAATTACTCTATTTAAGTGTGCATGGCAAAGTTTAAAACCTTTAATATATATTTTTTGTTTGGAAGCAAGTCAAAAAGCTTGCTTTATTATAAAATTGGTTAATCAGTTAAAAAAGCAAAGAAGAAAAGACTTAGTGAAGACAGCATGTTGTTAACTGATTAACATAAAGCCTTAATCAGTTAAGGCAAAATTGGACGTTATACAAAAGCAAGGTAGAAAAGCCTTAATCAGTTAGCATAAGGCTTAATTGGTTAAGTGGGTGTTGGAAGTTAAAGATAGAGGTGTGTTAATCGGTTAAGGCATAGGGTTAATCAGGTAAAGTACATGACTTGAAGAACCTTGAAAACATCAAAATTCAAATTTAAAATAAGTTTGACCATTGAAGGGAGCTAGATTAGAGAAGTTCAAATTCAAAGATTTTCTAACTGATTAGAGCTTGTGTTAATCGATTAATGCTAAAAGAAGTAAAGCCTTAATTAGTTAACGGGAGAATTAACCAGTTAGAGGAAGTTTGCTAAAGTAGAGAAGCCTGAAGATAGAGATCTCTTAATTGATTAGAGTCTCCCGTAATCCGTTAACATAGAGTACACAGCTGCAAGACAGTGCAAGAAAAAGAAGTTATAATCGGTTAGAGCTACTTGTAACTAGTTAACGGAACACTATCTGCCCATTTGTAAAGAGCCACTAAAAATCAAATAACAGCTAGTAACAGTTAGAAACTATCTCTAACGGCTAGAATCAGTCTCTTAAGTATTTAGAGGCTCTCCAATTGTAAAAAATCATATAAAGAAACTACCAAGAGTAATTTTGAGCTTAGAAAACCTTTTTTTTACCCTTGTATTCCACTCTTATCTTTGTGAAAGTGTTTGTGCTAAAGTTTGTATAACTTAGATTAGTTAAGTGATCATTTGTACATCTGTTTATCTTCTATTTCTTGTTTACTAAAAGTGTGCGAGACACTCTAAAAGGTAGTCTAAGCTAAGGAAAGCTTAAGACTTGCTATAAAAAGGTTTTAAGCTTGGGTTAAAAGCTCACCTTGTAAAAACTTGGTAGAAGCTGTTAATTCCACTAGTTTTAGTGAAGTTGGGTTGAAAATCCTTGATTGGGAAGATCAAGATAGTGGATGTAAGTCAGGTGAATTGAACCACCATAAATATTGTGTTTTGTCCACTTCTCTTAACCTTTTTTTACTTAATGTTCACTAACCTTCACAACTTCTCAACCATTCATCTTAAATCTTCCAAACGATTTTCAAATTTTTGGATTTACCTTCAAAATATTTTTAAAGTGCTATTTACCCCACTTTAACACTCCTTTTGAGACCAACAATGTGTGACAATAATAAAGGACCTTTACTTTAATGCAATGTGACTCAACTTTCAAATTAGTGTTATTAAGGATTTAACATTTCAAAATTGGTTCAATATAGGTTTAATAGATAAAGGTGACATTGGTACTTTGCCATTTCATAATTTTAATAAAATGTGATTACTAAAACAATAACATTATAATGTTCAGTATAACAAGGAGAGTATTAATTAAAATCATTAGAAGATAATATTGTAGTATTAGGTTTACAAGTACTTTTATTAGAAATATGATATTAATTTTCAAAAATATTATTATGTACCAAAATACAAGTTTAACACACTACATTTCAAGAGGTATCCATGGTCGAGCTGGGCCTTTACGCCTTCCTTTTCAAGTTGTCAAACTTAAACTCGGCTTGGTTGGCACATTTAATTGCTTATCACTAAAATAATAAAATACTATGTTATATTAACATTTTAATATTTTAAATTATTTTGAAAATTAAAATATATTGTTTATTAATAAAATATATTTAAAAATAAAATATTTATTAATAAAAAAATTATATATCAAAAATGAATTTAATACACTTGCATGCCAAAAGGTGTTTTGAGCTAGATCGAGACTACTTGGCCTTTCTTTTCGAGCTATGAAGCTTAAGCTTGGCCTAACTTGACCATTTAACTATCATTTTAATATTAGAATAATAGAATACTATTTTATATGAATATTTTAATATTTAAAATTAAAATAATATAATATTATTTATTAGTACAATAATTTAATCGGGGTCAAGCTTGGGTGGCAAATGATGGCACTTCCCACCTTTGCACTTGCCCTTTTCTCGGATTGTATGGGTAGTCTAATGGGTTTCCTTTTCCTTATGCAACGTTAGGCTCTCTAGGTGTTATTGCTCATCGGGTTCCTTTACACGTTGGTTGTCACTCTTGTTGCTTTGATCCTTCTTGTTCATCAAGATAACCCTGAGCTTTTTATACGTGGGGCAGTTCCTCGTCTAGTGTGACCTTTTATACAAGAAACATTGGGCATGCTTCTTTTCTTTACCCCTTCCACATGGTGACTATTTTGGTTCAGTGGTATGGCAAATTCTCCTCAACCTCTTTCTTTGGCCCACTGTTCTTATTTCCCCCACCTTTAATCTTCTTTTTCGGACAACATGAGCAAACTCGATCAAACTCTCAACCATCGCTATAGCTTGCATGAGGTCTTGCACGCTTTTACGTTGAAGCTTTTGCTTTGCCTATGGCTTCAAGCCATCCATAAACGTAAATAAAGTCTCTTTCTCATGGAGATCGTTAATTTGCAACAACACTTTAGAGAATTCCTTAATATATTCTCCTAGCTTTGCTCGAGCCTCATCCTTAACATACTCAAGCTTAAGCTTCAAAATCTATATCCAAACTAGATCTGACTCATGCTTTAAGGAATGAAAAGAACTTGAAAGATAATTTTGTCCTAAACTATTATTTTTACTTTATTTTAACATGGGAAAATCATCTTACCACTTCCCTTATAGGAATGACATTTCCAAGATGTGTGGTAAGGTGATGCCCATGATAAAATTACATTTCCAAGACTTTAGCATACCAAACATGAAAATATTCTTCCAACCAATTAAAATTCCAAGAAAGTAAATCATTTTCTTGATACTAAACACCCTTGTGGACCATTTTGACCATGCATCAATGTTCACGCAACAAATTTGGAACATGTGGCAGTTAAGTTTTATCATTTTTTCATTTCTTATTTCCATTATTTTCTTTTTTCTCTCTTTTTCCTTTTTTTTTCCTTTCATTTTATTTTACCTTCCCTTTTTTATTGTCATATTTTTATAGCTAGCAACAAGGGACCAAATTTAGCACAATCCTATTAGTATTGATTTGGCTTAGAGGAAAGCAAGGCTATTGCCACACTAACTAGTGTATGGGGCTAGGTTCGACGTTCGACACTCGACACGTTAGATCAATTGTTTTTTAGAGCCACACTAGTTTCAACACTTGATGTCACAATCTCAACAAGGAGCCATGAATTTCACATTGAAGTGGTTGTCACACTCTCAGTGAAAAGCCATGGAGATGTTACACTTTTAGCGGGGAGCCATGAATCCCACATCAATGGAGGGTGTCAAGGTCTCAAAAGGGAGTTATGAAACCTACATCGATTGTGTACTAAGAGTTAGAGTAGGCATTTAAGGGTTCACATCATCTTCAATCTATGATGAGGTTTTTGTTGGACAAAATTGTGAGGCTAGTGGGCCAAAGTAGACAATATCTTACACGATTATGTAAACCATGATAATTAGTATCAGAGCAGACTCTAGGGGTACTAGTGATGTGCCACTAAAAACAATGAGTCCTTGTTGGAGTGAAGGAGGATGTCACAGTTTTAGCAAGGAGTCATAGATCCCACATCAAAAGAGGATATCATGATCTCATAAAGGAGCCATGAATTTTTTGATTATGTACGAGACTGAAACTGGACATTTAAGGTTTCACACCATTTTCAACCTATGAGGTTTTTTTATGGGACAAAACCACAAGAAGTCATGAATCCTACATAAAAAAAGAAGTCATGGTCCCAAAAGAGAGTCATGAATCCCATCTCAATTGTGTACTAAATTGAAAATGAGTATTTAAGGGTTCACATTATCTTTAACATGTGAGATCTCTTTTATGGAACAAAATCATAGGAAACCATGAATCCTACATCAAAGAAGGATTCATGACTCCCAAAGAATGGAATTGGGAGAGGGGAAGGAAAAAAAAGAATAAAGAAAATAGAAAATGAAAGAATTTCAAACTTAATTGCCATATGGTTAAATATTTTCGTGTGGACATTGATGTGTTGCCAAATTTTTATATATTGACATAAGTATTTATTGAAAAAATTTTAAAATGTTAGATCTTAATTAATTGCAATAGTGTAGAAGTTGAGTCTTAAAATTGACATTGGAGTACTTGGTAGTGGGTTTTTTTTTTTTTACTGTATTTAACTTTGTACATCGATTGATTAGTCAAGTCGAAGGGGTAGTTTATACTTTTAAAATCTTTCGTTGAAATAATACATGAAAATTTTTAGATTTTTGTATCAATTAGATAGTAAATTAATTAGATGAAATGTAAACTAACTTTGTTGTTCGGTTTGAATAGCTAAGATAATATAGTGTATAAAGTATTTTAACCGTTCATTATTATTCTATGAAAAACGTTGTACACTTGAGTAGTTGATTTATATATTTGTAAATAATAAAATCTTTGAAATTTTTATTTTTTAAAAAATGATTTTGTTAGCACAAAGCCATCAGGCCATCCAAAATCATTAATGAAATTTTCATTAATATTAAGTTTTCATACTTATGAACAGAAGAATATATTTTTCTATGTATGTATATATACGTAAGCATATACTTCTTATAATAAATTATATAAATTAGTAATATTTAATGATTTTTAATACTTAAATATTTGAGTCAATAATTAGAGTATAGTTTCCCTCTTGAAAGAGTAGGATTGAAATTTCACTCCTCTAAAATAAAAAAAAAATGATTTCCGAAATAGCACTTGAATGGTCACAATTTTAATTTTTTAACTTAAAAATTCCTTCTATATATGGTATATTCCAAAGTCTAATAAATTGTCTTGTAAAAATATATATTGTAGTTATATATAAATAAACTCCCTTCATCATATAAATATTGTCTTAATTTGATTTCTTTCAATCAATTTTTTCAACTTTTAATCTTAATTATTTTAAAATATATAATTAAAATAAATTTAAATAAATACATATTTAAAATATAATTTTAACAAAAATATTTTAAAAAGTATTTTTTAAAAATTTTTAAGTTTTTTTGAAAATTTTAAAATTATAATTAATCATGATTTACAAATAAATAGCAGTCAAACATGAAAAAGTTTGATTAAAAACCGTTAAACTTTCGTTTATGAAACAAGAGAATAAACACTAATTTATATTTGAGAGTGGAAATATGTGTTTACATATATATATATATATATATATATATTATTAATACATAAAAATCAAATTATTCCCGTAAATTATTATTATTTTTTTATTAAAGAGAAGGAATCCAACTCAATATCTTAAATAAAAAATACATAAATTTATCATCGAACTAAATACATATATTTTTAATAATTTAATAATTGATGAAAACGTTTTTCTTCGCTAAAAAAAAATTCTTTAGTCTCGTGAGGGGACCCAAGGACAACCAAGGTCAACAGGAAATCATAGGCATTAAAATAAAAGGGCAAAAAGAAAAAAAGGTTGGGTTCATGATTGTAGGTGGAGCTTAGGAGCAGAAGATCAGGCATTCACGTTAGGCGAGAGGCGAATGGCCCCCCGGAAGAGGAGCTTTTGCAATCTTGCAAGCGTGGATTATGTGTGACAGGTTGTACAGCGAATTAAAGTCTGTCGGGGAATCTTTTGTTTGATAAAAAAACAAGGGTGCCCGATTTTTAGATTTTGCTGTTACAAGTTGCCACCCGATGTCCTTGTGCTTCTTTAAGGAACACTACCATCCTTTGCCACCTCCTTCCTTCCTTGCGTTACATTAATTCTTTTCCCCTTTTGTTTTTCCTCCAAACTCAAAGTTATGTATATTCTATATTTTGCTTTCATATTGCACAAAAAGTTTGGGCTTTATTTATTGTTTTTTATTTGGCATTTCAATCAATTTTGGATTATATTTTAAAAAAAAAACATCAAATAAGTTTTCAAGTTTCATTTTAACTAATTTTTCAAAGATGAATAACAGCTCAAGGCCATTGAGGACCCATGAGGACTACATGGTTATAGACCCGGTTCCAAGGGGTCTTCCAATCTGGCGAATGTTTCATATTCCTTTTTTTTTTTTTTCTCATATTGGTACTTTTAGACTTGTGCATGCATCACAGAATTACTGTTCTCTTTTTTTTTAAAAAAAATATATAGTGATTTTGATATTAGAATTTTAAATATAAGTATTTATAAGAAAATAGCAGGAATTTAAGCACAATTTTAGAGCTCATTAGATTGCTTGGATGGGTCTAAGGATACCGTAATAATGAAATTCTACCTTGTTCTAATGTTATAGATGTCAAAAAGGCTTGAATACCACCTCATCTTTTTTAAACAATAATCAAGAGTCTAAGACTTTTTAGATTCCTGGCAATCATTTTCATAGAAAATGTAAAAGGTAAATGTTCACATTGAGAATTTTTTTTTCCACTTGTTTTGGTCATACTATCATTAATTAAATCCAAATCAATCGCTCTAATCACTATTACGTGTTACACAATTCTATTGGTCCCCAATGACTTGTACAGATTCATAATTTATAATTTACAATGCATTTTGTGTGCATGCGAGAGTATTTCTATTTGCAAATCACCATTAAGTAGTAGACTGTTTAATCTATAATTTGGAATGGAGGAGGCCATGACTAAATCAGTCGAGAAATGAATTGGCCAATGTTTTGCTACGGCAAAGTTCTCATCTCCTTATCAATGAAAGACCTTCCTTTGAATTACATTGATTATAATATAATCAGTCTATATGAAGTAGAACAGTTTATATATATATAAAGTTAATTTACCATTTTTATCTATTTATTTTGTCCCATAAAACTTTGAAAAGGCATATAGTTTAAAAAATTTGGACCACTTAAAGAAAACCGCACCTTTTTAGTCATCGTTTACAAAGGTTAAATATTATGTCCAACAAAGTGAAGAAAAAAGGGGAAGAAAATTGGTACGAGATTTAGGCCACGATGGCCCACGAAGATACACCTTACTTTACTATCATTGAAATGGTTCTATTTTTGGCCTTAATTAGTGCTTAAAAGTCTCCTAACATGAATGAAATCAAAGAAAATCTAATGAAATAATAATTAAAATGTTGACATCGCATGAATTAACATGTTTTATTTCCCCTGGTGTGCTTAAGTTAAAGCGTAATAGTAATTGTTCTAGAGGGTCAATCTCATTTTCTTCTGACCTCTCACGCTTTTAGATTCTTTGACCCTTTTGATGACAAATTTGAAGAAACCTGTTTGCAAGAAAAGACAAACAAGCCAAAAAAAAAAATCAAAATCAGATTTTCATTTGGCTTCATAGTCAATCACCAAATC
This sequence comes from Theobroma cacao, assembly GCF_053813885.1. Classification (NCBI taxonomy): domain Eukaryota; kingdom Viridiplantae; phylum Streptophyta; class Magnoliopsida; order Malvales; family Malvaceae; genus Theobroma; species Theobroma cacao. The sequence continues at coordinate 32,052,975 of NC_142643.1, forward strand.
TGGGATTTGGGATTTTCTTTGTTCTTTTTCTTTTAAAATTTTTCTGAAATTTCCTTTCAACTTACAAAGGTGGATTTCTTTTGTATTACTGCTCCTAAGTTTCAATACCAATTCAAACAAGGGATTGAATTTGAAACTTCGGGGAAAAGGATGGGTAGCTTCATCAACGACTTTTACTTTTACTTTTACTTTTTTCACTATCAATTATACTCTTGTTTGGTAAATATTTTTACTTGTTATTTTTTTTAAAAAATAAATCAAAAATAAAAGTATCAATAAAAACGAACCTTAATCATTTAATTGGGACAAGTTAGATTTGTTCATCACCTTAATATTGAAAACCCTTTTTCTTTTTACAAATAATGAAAATCCTTATCATGGTAGTCAAAAAAAGTTTAAAATATAATTTAATAAATAATCACATATCTTTTGAATAAGAAGTTTCAACTTCCAATCCCTCATCTTTTAAAATACACATATATTTTAAAAAGGGTTAGATTTATGTAGAACTTTTTGGGTGAAATTTGTGAGGATTATTAAATGAAAATTAAAATTGAAAATCCCAATTGGTAGAGCTCGTGGAATGAGTGTGTACAATTTTTTTTGGAAAAAAATATATTAACAAGTTTTAACTTGTATATCACTCTAAAAGTGTTAAATTTCAAAAATAAATTTATACAATTGACACGCATCTATTTAATAATTATATTAATTTAATCAAATATAAGATGTGCCACAATTCTTTAAATTTACTTGTAAATTTAAAAAAAATTTATTATTTGAATAATTTTCTTTTAATGTATATAATATAAAAATTATTCTTTTAAATAGGGAGGATGAAATTTTGAAACTTCACAAACGAATTAAGACGAGAGAGAAAGTCACAATACCAAGCCGACCGAATAAGAGAAAAGAAGTCATTAAAGCGGAGCATCAAAGATATTGGATTCTCCTAAAGCTTACGAAACATAATCAGCAATGGGTTTGACATAAAATGCAGTCTTAATTTTGATCAAATCATTTCTTATATATTGTTGTTGGAAAGTTTTGTTCTTTTGGCATAACTAAAATACTGTCATCATTAATAAATATGATAGCTTATTCTTTCTTTACATCTTTTTGTTTGTAATGGTTTAAACAGTACAATTTTGCTTCATCATAGTGTCATATAAAAACGAAACAACTAAAATAATATTTAAAAAGAAGAAAAAACACTTTTTAAGTTGTCAATTCAATTTCAAATTCCAAAACAATGACTAAGAACAATGGAAGCAAGGGGAATTTTATTTTCATTCATGATCAATCCAATTGATTAGCTTTATGCAAAAAAAGAGATTTTAATTAAAAAAGTTGAATAAATAGTTCATCCAAAGGGTTGATTAGAAATTAAGTATTCAAAAACTTGAGAATTGGGTTTTCATGTTTTATTCTCTCTCTCCTTCCTAGAGCTTCAAAAAAGAAGAGAAGAATTGAAGCCAAATGTCAAAAGATTTTGTCAATAAAATGGAATATGAACAATCATTTCAGTTAAAGTATGTTGGGGTTAGATGCATGCATGAATGAATGAATGAATGGAGTTGGAAGAATGGAAGATGGATGGCTGACCATAACAAACATTGATGAGTTGGAGAGTTTACACGAAGTTCACCATTTTGACAAAGAATATTATTAATAAATCGAAAAGAGAGAGGGAATAATGGGGATGGGGGGCATGCATGGGAAGCAAATCTTAAAAGGGAATCAAAAGAAATTGGCCTCTCTTTGCCACCACTCCCCCACCTGCCCAAGATATGGTAAGCGCCACATGATTTCACATTTGGGGGAAAAAGGCACCTCTGCTTACATCACCTGTATCTCTTGGGAGGATTTTGATGGGCCCCACTTACCCCTCCCACCCTCCTTCCATCCCTCTCGCCCCTCCCCCTTTTGCTTTCATCCCAAAACTTTTCTCTCTCTCTCATTTTTCTTTTCGCACATTGCCACTAGTATTATTATTATTATTGTTATTAGTATATATGTTTAACATCATAACCTTTCTTTCGGCACTTGCCCTTCTTTCTCCCCTCTCCCCTCCATGGTCTTTACATTACAATATTACATATATATATATATATATATATATATAAATGAATTACGAGCTATGACCACCTCCCCCATCTCTCCTTAAAATCCCCATTTAGATTTATTTCATTATTTTATTCCTTTATTATTTGTCATCCTCTTTTATTTTTCCCCCATTGCTTGCCTTGTAATTCAAAATCAATCAACTTGGAAAATTTGCAAGATTTGGGATGAAATCTGGTCGGATCTTGCTTTGTGGGGTGTGGATTTTGGTCAGTCTTATTTCAATGCAAACTCTTTCTCTTCTTCACCTCCTCCCATAGAACCCATAGAACAACAGAAGAAAAAGAGAACAACCCAAGCCTCAGAAAAACACACAAACAACGTTTCTCAACTCAATCCCATTGCTTCTCAATACATATTCTATCTTTTGCTTCTTGGGATTGGATCTTGAATTGGAACAATGGGCATGGCAGCAGAGTCACAGTTTCATGTTCTGGCTGTCGATGACAGCATCATAGACAGAAAACTTATTGAAAGGCTACTCAAAACCTCTTCATATCAAGGTACTTGGGAAAATTTTCTTTCATGGATTCCACCGTTATTTGATTTTTGTGCTGCTTTTTTATCTGTTCTGATTGGTTATATATCCTTTTGGATTCCATTGGCAGTTACCACAGTTGATTCTGGCAGTAAAGCTTTAGAATTTCTGGGTTTACATGAAGATGACACAACCAACCCAAGTACACCCTGCGTTTCTCCCAACAATCATCAGGTTTGGTAATTTCTATTTTAATATCTGGGATTACCCCACTCTTTTTATGCCTTTTTTTCTTTTTACTTGATTTCTAAAGTTTTTCTGCTTGTTTTTTGTGGTGTGTACAGGAAGTTGAAGTGAACCTTGTCATTACAGATTATTGTATGCCAGGCATGACAGGCTATGATTTGCTCAAGAAAATCAAGGTATGCTTTGTTTCTATCCTTTGTCTCTTTGCTCTTTCATCATTGTATTCCCTTATTCCTGTCCTTTGAGTCTTTTACCCGTTCAGACCATTTTTTTTTCAAGCCAGAAAATTTTGGGATTTTTGTTTTAAAATCTTTCTAGATTTGAGATTTTGCCATTGCCAAATTAGTACTATACTATATTGTAATGAAAAAGAGTTGCCAATATGGGGTCCTATTGCTGCCACTTGCTTGAGAATGTCAATGGAAAAATCTTTTGGAATATTTTGCCCACTTGCTTGCCACCATGGCAAAATCAGGTTCAACATGACTGCATGATTTACCATTTCTTTCTTTGATTTCCTTGTTGTCCAAAACTAGTAGTTTTCATCATGAGAAATAGATCTCAGAAGTTTACAGGATTTTATCTTTGAATTTTCAGGAGTCTTCATCTCTAAGAGACATACCAGTAGTTATCATGTCATCTGAGAATGTGCCTTCAAGGATCAGCAGGTAAAATTGATAAAAATCAAATAATACTAGTACTTTGATATTGCTTTAATTGGAAAAATAAGTGGGTAGCCAGGGAATTTTGATTTATGAGGTGAAACCTTATTTGTTGGTATAACTTTTTTTGTGCCAGATGTTTAGAAGAAGGTGCAGAAGAATTTTTCTTGAAGCCTGTCAGGTTATCAGATTTGAATAAGCTTAGGCCTCATCTGATGAAAACCAAATCCAAGGATCAACACCAAAAACAAGAGAAGCAAGAAGAAAAATCAGCCTTCCAATCACCAAAACAACAGCAACAAGAAAAAGAAGAGCATCAACAGCAGCAACAAGCCAGCAATAACAAGAGAAAGGCTATAGAAGAAGGGCTTTCGCCTGAGAGAACAAGACCAAGATACAACGGCATAACCACTGTGGTATAACCATATATGGACAAGAAAAATGTTTTAAATTCTGTTCTTCTGAACAATGTAATTCAGATAAATTTTCCTTTTTATTTTTATTTTTTTGGAGTTGGTATACAGGCTCGATAGGAGTGTAGAGATAGAGTTGTTTCATGTATACATCTTTACATGAAAACGAACAGTTGAAAAATTCCAATTTTGCTGTGCTAATGGAACTCCCCAAGACAAAAAAATTAAACAAATAAATAAAAGATAGTGTCAAATAACAGTATGATTTGAGATTTTGTGAATACCTAACAAATGGGGATTCCTTTGGATTGGCGATGCAATATACTACATTTTCTTGTGCGCTATGACTGAGTCTTGTTTTTTCAATGTGAAGTGGAGCTCGAGACTGTCACGCAATGATTGGCGGTTTGCGTGACATTCGTGCATTGATTGGTTTTGTTTGCGCGTAAAAGTAGATTTAAGGATTAGGATTTAGGAATAGGAACTAGGAGTAGTTCATTTGAAATTCTTAATTTCATACGTCTAAACCACCACTGCCCACTTCCTTCTATAAATGTGTACGCCAAATCAAGCACCACCAATGCACAATTCATGCCATAAATGATGCTACAACGTTTAAGAAGATGATGATTAGCTTAGCTTCGGCTTAGTAACGATAAAATAATGGGTAAAATATCCCCACTTTCAAAATTTTAATCGAAATTTCAAGTAGATCTATTAGTTTTGAAAATGAACACTCCTTTCTAAAAATACAAACACTGTTAATAGAGATTATGAAAAGATTAAAATATTTTTTTCTTTCTTTTTTAATTTAAAAATTTTTATTATATTTTTTAAAAAAATTTAAAAAAAATAAGGAACACCGAGCTCCCCAAGAAAGGGAAGGGCATGAAGGACGGGAGCTTTTTTTTTAATTAATAAAATTATATAATAGTAATTTTAAAAATTAATCGAAATTAAAATTATCTTTTTATCCTTACCACGTCATCAAGTTGACAGAAACATTAATAGTTGATTAATGATTGGATCTACGTATCCAATGAAAAATATTTCTTTAGAGTATAGTATCTATTTTATAAATTAATGGACCTTCATATAATTTTGATTAAAACTTAAAAGGTGAAAGTATTTTACTTTAAAATAATTTGTTCAAGGAAACGGACATAAACTATCTAATGGTTTTCTCAAATTTAAGATATTTTATTATTTTATGGGATTGAAAAATATTTTACGTTTGACAAAGATATAAAATATTTTATGCTTGTTGATGTAATTTTTTTCTATTAACCCATAATAAAACATTTTATTGGTAAAAGTTGTTTTCTTTTCAAATGGGTGAAAAGATTAAAATTTTTTTTCAAAAATATTTTTTCAGTTTTAACATAGGGTTTTTATCTTTTTATTGCAATGGATTGACTCTTTAATCAATTATTTACATTATCTTAAGATCTTATTGGGACAAATTTTAATACTAATATAGTATTTGACGCTTGCTAGTTGAGATGGAATCATCATTACTTTACTACATGTATCGTAATGAATAATAAAAAAAAATGGACCAAGCTTATGGATGTGATGTTAAGTTGTTGGTCAGGCTTATAAATTTACGTGATAAACAAATAAAAAATGGTTTACCTAATAATTTCTTCATGTTTTTTTATACTAGTATTTCATTGTTGAAACTTGGTGTAATACAAATAATGGTAAGTTGTCCTTTGCATGCGTGAATTGGCATACAATTGTTTCAAACCAAGCTCGTTTAGGGCCTGGAATTCATACCTCATCCGGGCCTTGGCCTAATGTAATATATAATGTTGCTGACGCACTTGTATCAAATGTCAAGAAACAGAATACTTGCTTCACATTTCAAAGTCTTTCCCCAAAGTTGGATAGAACTTAGCTAAGTAATTTTCTTTTGTTAAAAACAATTAAATTAGAAATAAATTTAAATATTAAATTTTATAAATTGATAAAGCTCAATGCAAAGTAATAATATGCAAATAGTTAATTTAAAATAAAATGTATTCACAAAATTTAATCAATATTTAATTGAACAGTGAAGATTTTATCACAATTTTTAATACAAATGCCTAGATAAAAAAGTATCAAAGCTGTTAACATAATTTAAAACATATTGTACAAATTATAAGCTAAATCAATGTGATTTTGTTGAATTACGATATTATTAGATCACGGTATGATTATAATACTGTTATATTACGATTACAATACTCTTAGCTTGATTTTCTCCTAGATCATTGAGAATCCCTTGTATATATATACACCTCATTAGTCCTCTAGTAAATTACACAATTTAGAATACAAGATTTTTTTTTTTGCTAACATTGTATTAAAGTAGGTGCTATCCTCAGTCGTTGGTCTCTTTATGAGTCTTCCTTTTGTTGATTCATGTTATATGATAAGTTTGTTATTTTACCACATAAAGAGGAGTATTGGAGTAGTGATAAAAGAAATCTCGCATTTGTTAAATTAAGGGTATTTTAGGCATACAAATGTATAAGGGCCTCTCCACCTGTTGTCAATTGACTTTAGGTTTGATGTTTTCCCTAAAAATTCAACATGATATCAAAGCAGGTTGTCTATTTTTAATTCTTTTCTAAACCCTTGTCCTTATACTATTTAAATTGTACCTAGCCTTCCCCAAAAATCACCACTAGCCAATATCATAGGCATAATACGATTATTACCCATTACAAGAGAAGCCATTTGGTGTAACCTTGTCACCTAACATCATTGAAAACTATAGTACTGGATTTTACACTATTTCAAATTTTGTTGAATCCACATCACTTTTCGACCATCAAATCACAACACTGTCACTTTTAATTGCCCTGTTGTTTTCTTGATCTATTAAACAATCTTAGATGGAGCTCTATTAGATGTCACATGTGCCACCACACATCTACATGCTTGGGAAGCTCTTGCCTCACGTGCCCGCATGTTGGTTGCCTTATCTTGACATCATTTGCCATTTCTCAGCATGTCACATCTTCTACCACATTAACATACTATTTATTTGCCATGTGTATTGCCACGCCAATAGCCAAATCACCTTATTGCAACGTGTCTTGCCATGTCAAGACTTTCATGAGGTCACTATTTTTGCTAATTTTGACCTCTTAATTTTGAATTTAACCTTTGTTTTTGCTAATATTTACGGTAAGATGGAGAAATCTGAAGCTTTTAGCAATTGTAATTGTTCTGATGAAAAAAAATTTAATTTTATGGGTCAAAGGTATGATAAGTTATCTAATTAGACATAAATATTGGCACATTGTCACCGGAAACATTATTCAACCTATACATGGGGCCAATGAGCCTATTATCAAGTTTGTACTTGAAGATTAGGTTAGCAAAACTCATTAAATCATTACTTGGTTTTCTAACACCTCTCTTCCAAATATTCATGTTCATTTGGGATTTTCGTATCACTAGGCATAAAATTTTTGGACTTGCTCACTATTACCAATTATGGACTATTCACAATTTGAAATAGGATTCGGCAAATCATTGATGATGTTTTGGCCTAAGTTTAACCTATTTAGAATCAGCTACTGTAGGCTAAAATTAATGAGGATCACCTTTATCTTTCTTAAGGTTCTCATGGCTTTTGGTCTAGAAAATGAAGCTGTTAGAGTTTCATTGCTGCATGGTAGTCCACTTCTGACATTAGATATTGCTATTCAAGAAATTATTTTTGAGGAGACACGTCTTGACTTGGATAAATCTCCACAGGTTGATGTTGCTCTTACTACTACTGATTCCTAACCATTAAACCAAAAATCTAACATTAAGTTCTATAAGAATTATTGACGAAAAAGTCTCAATTTTCTAATTGCCTAACAATTGAATGCATGTTTTGTCATAAGGTTGGGCATTTAGATATATTAAAAGTTATCCCAAGGACATTTGAGGGGTTAATTGCTGGCCATGTGGCATGGCCAATTGAACCCTTGGGACACGTTTGCCATTCTTGAAAAAGTCAAGGCTTTATTTTTCATTTGATCTCTTTCTAGTATTTTGATCTTTTCCTTCATGACAGTTATCATGCGGTTTTTTGGCCATCAAAGCCTTCATTTGATCGGTTTTTCCTTTCCAAAAACAAGGGTCACTTTGGGTTTCTGTTTGAGGTTTTTCAACTGTTTTGGTTTTGGGTTTTGCCACTTGGGTTTGTTGCTTCTCCGATTGATTTGTATGATATATTCAGTTTTCTATGTATTGGCTTTTTGCATATGCCGGTTGGGTTTTCTTGCATTTGGGATTTTGCTTGCCAGGGTAGGGTGCTTTTAGGTTTTTATTCTTAATTTATTTGTTGGCGTTTTAGCTTGAGATTCTTCTAGTGTTTTTGTTTTGAGTTTTGTCGCTTGGGTTTCTTGCTTCTCTTGTTGATATGCTTGATATCAACCAAAACAAGGGTTTTTGATTTTAGATTTCAACCCGACTCTTTGCATGTATCTTAGAGTAAAAAGCACATGGGTTTCTTGCTTTTCCTATTGATTTGCTTGATATCACATGAAATTTACCACTTTGGCTTGTTGCTTTTTCAATTGATTTACATTATATATCAGTTTTGCATGTATTGGCTTCTTGCATGTGCTACTTGGATTTTCTTGCATTTGGGATTTTTCTTGCCAAGGCAGGGTGCTTTTGGGGTTTTTATTCTTTATTTGTCTGATAGGGTTTTGGCCTGAGATTCTTCCGGTGTTTTTATTTTCAGTTTTGTCGCATGGGTTTCTTGCTTCTCCTATTGATTTGCTTGATATTAGTTGAAGCAAGGGTTGTTGATTTCAAATTTCAATTTGACTTTTTACATGTATCTTAGAGTAAAAAGTTTTTGATTTGCGCAATTTATCAAGTCGAAGGTATGACATTTTGAGAAATATAAACAATAAATTGTGTAGGTGTTGTTGCATATGATTGATTAGCAATGAGTGATTGTGGTTGTGTATAAATATCTTACTATGAAACTCAACTACTCTTTTCAATTCAACTTATTTATAATTGTATTTTTTTCTTTTGTTATTTTTCCAATGTTTTGTACAAAAAAACTACTATAATTGTACTTATGATTTCCTTCAATTTCCTAACACATATATATCACTGGAGTAGAGTAAAAAGTTTTTAATTTGGACAATTTATCAAATCGAAGGTATGTCATTTTGAGAAATATAAATAATAGATTGTGTAGCTGCTACTGCATGTGATTGATTAGCAATAAGTGATTGTGACTGTGTATAAATAACTTGCTATGAAACTCAACTACTCTTTTCAATTCAACTTATTTATAATTGTACTTTTTTTCTCTTATTATTTTTTCAATGTTCTGTACAAAACTACTATAATTATACTTAGGATTTTCTTCTATTTTCCTAACATGTATACATCATTGGATTAGAGTAAAAAGTTTTTTATTTGGGCAATTTATCAAGTCGAAGGTATGCCATTTTGAGAAATATAAGTAATAGATTGTGTAGCTATTATTGCAAATGATTGATTAGCAATGAGTGATTGTGGCTGTGTATAAATATCTTGCTATGAAACTCAACTACTATTTTCAATTCAACTTATTTATAATTGTACTTTTTTCTCTTATTATTTTCCTAGTGTTTTGTATGAAACTACTATAATTGTACTTAGGATTTCTGATTTCTTTCAATTTTCCTAACACGTATACATCATTGGATTAAAGTAAAAAGTTTTTGATTTTGGCAATTTATCAAGTCGAAGGTATGCTATTTTGAGAACTATAAACAATAGATTGTGTAACTGTTATTACATGTGATTGATTAGCAATGAGTGATTGTGGTTATGTATAAATATCTTGCTATGAAACTCAACTATTCTTTTCAATTCAACTTATTTATAATTGTACTTTTTTTCTCTTATTATTTTCCCAATGTTCTATAAAAAACTACTATAATTGTACTTAGGATTTCTTTCAATTTTCATAACACATATACATCATCGGATTAAGTGTTCAATGTTATTCCAAGTTTTGCTTCCTCCACTACTTTTTTTGAATAAATTGACAAATTAAGTACACTATTTAGATTGTTCATAATATTGTATTTTATTCTCTGCTATTATTGTTTTCTTATTGTATTTTGTTTTAACTTGAGCGTGTAGAGGTGTTGGAAGAGAATCTTAATTGGGAAGATGTACAGTGGTCACAAATAAGTGTTTGGATAGCTAGAAAAGAGTACATTGTTACTCGGGTGCATTTTCTATCTTTTAGTTTCATGTTTGGTATCACATGTACAACCATTTGTGATGTTTTTATTTGTTGATGGAAATTACAAATGTTAAACTGTCACGACCCGGTACTTCCCTCAAGCCCGTGACAATTGCTGCGGTATCCCGATAGACACTCATTACCCGAAATGTCAACCCGAAACCTCGTAAGGCTTTAATATCAGTATCTCATTTCTCTTGTGAGCAACCATTGTCAAATATCGTGTTTTAAAAGATTTTAAGCTGTTTTCAACTTAAAACAAATAAAATATTAATTTTTGTCTCATAGGGGTATTTTGATCATTTTTTTAAAAAATTTGAAATCAACCAATAATGTAGTATATAAGTGCAGAACATATATTTCAAAATCAAAAATAAATTTAGATGTCTAAAACATTCGTTTAAAACGAAATTATGATTATTTGGATATAATAAAAAAATAAAATAAATATTAAGTAAAATATTCTATTTTCTTATTAAACAATATTTTCAGAGTTATATGTAGATAGTTTTTGTAGTATAAAAGCAAAGTAAATTCATACATACTGTAATACAGTAAATTAGAGTATTTAATTTAATTTATAATGACCAGTGAGTCTCCGAATAACCAAAAGTAAAGAGGATTGTGAACTTACAGTTTCAAAGAATGCAAATCCAAAGGTAATCCTCGATGAACTCAGCTATCTACAACCTAATCTGAATCTGAGATGGGTGAAAAGAAGAGTGGTGAGATTTTATAATCCTAGTGAGTAAACAAATATCATCCGAAATATCTAAAGTCGAGAGTATCTTAAAAGTTTGATTCCTATCAAAATCATTCTCGGGGATACCTTGGCCAAGGCATCTAACCGAGTCCGTCAATACTGTTAAAAAGTTCGAATACACGTAAACATATTTTTAGTTTGACAAACACAGCCATTCCTTGGCGTTAGCGGAGTTCATCATCACGAGGTGGTTCGGTGTGACGTGAACTCTATCCATACCTTAGGAGATACCTTACGCGCCTCTCCGACCGAGGTACATATATATATATATATATATATATATATATATATCTGGATTCCGTGCCTCTTTAATAGGTTGGTCCACAGAATCCGCCTACTGCAGTAAGCTAAACTCACCATACAATAAAATTTTGACAGCATGACAGGGCTAATATTTTACTACCCAGTCTACAAGGGTAAAATAAAACAATTCATACAATTCATAAAACACAACCCAGTCAGTCATGCCAACACAATAACAATATGACATAAGCCATCAATTTCCAATCATAGATTTACAACATACCGGTGGTCTCCAATTACTTTATTTTTAAAATCGTTATTTCGTTTCAAGACAATTTATAAAATCTTTTTATTTAAACACATTTTGTTTACAAAATATAAAAATTTACCATTTGAACTCATTTTCATAAAATTTACCAAAACCTTATAAAAACATACTTTAGATAATTAAAATGATGGTAAGGTACTCACTATTTCGGGAATCGAATTTTTTGAGTACTCTGACTATTGATCATCGGGTAAAATTTTCTTACCTTTATCGGAGGATTCACCACCTAAACATAGTACAAAATTGAGAAACTTACTATATTGGTACTAAATCGAAATTAAACTAATTTAGACTACTAATGCATGATATGTAATGCAAAAATGTCCGAATAGCCGTTTAAATACGGTATTCGACCTAATTCGCACTATTCTCGGTGTAATTGGCTAAAACCTCCAATTTAACTCCAAATCGATTTCTTTCACATTCTACACTCCAATTATACTTAAAATACCTCAATGACTGTGAATATGATTCAATTTATCAGTCCGAATCATAAATCGCACATGTCTATACATTAAGTAAAAATTTAGATTTTCATGCCAAAATTTTTCATTAAATTTCTAGCCTCACCAATCATTAAATATCAGCAAATTATCATGAAATATCATCAATTTCAGGCTCAATATTCTCCTTAGAAAATTCGGCCTCTTATGGGTAATGGGAGAAAATGAATTTTTTTCTTGTTGTTTTGTTTCTAAATATGCTAAACTAACTAAAAACACTAAGATAACTTAGAATCAAATCAATCCAACTTCATTCTCTCTCCATACCCATTTGGTCAGCCATGAATTCACCATGAAAACTTGAGTTCTAAGCATGGAAAATGAAAAAGAAAGCATGGGTAGTGTAAATCATAAGATAAAATCACAAAATTTTACCTTTATTAGCTTAATCCCTTGAAATCCACACTTTTTCTTCAATTTTTCCACCTAGGTTTTGTTCTTTCTTTGTTCTTCTTCACTTCATGCTTTGGCCGACCATAATGAAGAAAATAGGCTGATTTTTGTTGATTTTAAAGCTAAAAAAAAATGGATTTTAATTTGACAAGTGTCACCATCCCATTGGTCTATTTTTTTAAACTTAACAATTAAGCAATCTCTCTCCACCACTTAAATTTCCTTCAATTATTCATGATAATATTGGATAAAATTCAGGTGCTGGACAAGTGTCGGGTGTGTAAAATTACAATTTTGCCCTTGGGGTGGTAAAATTACCATTTTACCCCTATGCTCCAAAAAATACCGAGATTACAATTTTTTTCACTTCTCAACCTCAAATCATACTCCAATACTCAAATCATACTCCAATAAGTCAAATAGGGCAAACAAAATCTTTTTTAAAAATTTCCATTTTGTCTTTAAGTGGCAAATGACCATTTTACCCCTGGATAGTGAAAATTTCGATTTGACTCTAAATTGATCCTCAAACTCTGAATTACCATTTTGAGTCATCCATGGGCTGTGAAGCTCTTAATCTCACCTTAAAATTCCTATTTGATCTAGTTCAAGGCTTAAATCAACTTTATTGTACCTCTAGGTACAATACCTACTTTTGTAAATTTTTCGAGACTCTCCTAGCATGCAATCAAGCTATCATCACATGTATGTCATGACAAGTATTTTATAAGATTGGGCTTTACATAAACATAATTTTTAAGTGTTATAGAAGTCTTTGCTTCAATAAAAAAAAACTTTGGTTTTCTTTTGTTCCATACAATTTACATATGTCTGAGTTATGGAGCTTTGCATCATTTTTTTTGAGAAAGGAAGCTATTGCTTTGTTTGACTGAGGTGCCGGTGCTCATTAAAATCCATCCCCAATAGACTTTTTAGCTTCTTTACTTGAGAATGCTCCAATGAATCATACAAAGAGGTATGTTGTGAGAAAATATAGAGGTGAATAATATTTTAAAAAAGAAGAAACATTTCATCTACAATGAAAGCAGGGGTTCATGTTTTAGCTATGTGAAGATAAACTAATTAAAATATTACTTTCTGAAATTTTGCTTATAAAGAATTGTTTCATCAATACTAATTAAGGGGTCTTCTGCCTTTTTAAATTTCATCATAAGTTTCATTATACTAAATTTGGTTCAAATGGATGTTGGTTTAATTATTATTTATTTGATTTGTTAATTACATTCTTAGATTGAATACAATAATTATATAAGTCAAATACTATATTGATTAGTATTTGATTTTAATTGTACTCTTTACTTATTTAATTTTTTTTAAAAAAACTTTGATTTAATTAATAATTTTCATGAGCACTAGGAAAGACTAAAGAAATCTTAGTCAAAAACTACTATTTTTGTTTTGTTGCTGGCTTTTGAAGCTGCGAATGACAAATAATGGGAGGTGTTTCAACTTTTGTGTTCGTCATTGATGGGTTATGGATGGATTTTAAAATCTATTCCTTTTTAAATTAAGTACACTATTTAGATTGTTCATAATATTGTATTTTGTTGTTTATTATTATTGTTTTCTTATTGTATTTTGTTTTAACTTGAGCATGTAGAGGTGTTAGAGGAAAATTTTGATTAAGAAGATGTGCAATGGTCACAAACAAGCTTTTGGATTGCTGAAAAAGAGTACACACTTGCCCGGGTGCATTTTTTATCCTCAAAATAGTTGTTATTTTCATGTTTGGTATCACGTGTACAACCATTTGTCATGTTTTTATTTATTTGCAAACCATCAGCAAATTATATTAATTCTCTTTATTGATTTATTGTCTTTAACTGTTATTATTAATTTTTTACATATTTAACTTATATTATTTTCTTGGTTATTGATGGTATTGCTTTGTGTTCACTAAGGAAATGATGGTGTTTGGATACTTTTGACAATGTTGACTCAACTTTTGGTTTTCGCTTTTAAATTAACAATGTATCTTAGTTTTTGCTTCAATAGGTATTGACTAGAAAAATAAGACATTCTTATGATACATTATGTTTATTAGATTGATTCCTTTTGTTGGTTGTTGTGCTTGCTTATAGTATGTTATTGTTAATATTTATTTTGGATTGTTTCAATAAAGATGCTAATTAAAAATAAATCATCATCTTATGATTCAAACTATATAACGATTGAGTTGGGTTATTGTTAATTTTGTCATTGAGTTTTGAATAACTGTTATATTCATTATCTTCCTTTTTAGTTATTGTTTGAGTTCTGCAGTTTTACTGATGGTGATATATATATATATATGTTGCATAGTTGACTATGTATAGACAAAATAGTTATGGACATGTCAGCCTGTTACTGCCAATTGAGTTTTTTGTCCAAAACTCTATAGTGTTTTGTTCTTCATATTGCTACCTGCAAACAACTACAACAATATTCAGACATGTAAGCTTGATGCTGCCAGTTGAGTTTTTTGTTCAAAACTATGCAGCGTTTTGTTTTTCAGATTGCTGTTTGCAAAAGCTACAACAATATGCAACTTTGTGATTATAGGGTTATGAAAATGAAACAATCATGTTCATTTTTGAATTGCTATTTCAAATAATTAGTTTGCACTGTTTTTAGGAGAACAATATCATAATCAATAGTTAACAAAAGGTTTTTTGCATCTCCTCTCATTATATATGTATATCATGATCATAATATAACACTTTTGAATACATGCGGATTAAAAACCTCTAGTACAAAGATTGTGCTACTACTGACAAGATGTTTGCAAAATTTTTCAAACCTATTGCAGAGCGCAGGTTATGATCTAGTATTATTGAAAACTATCTTAGGCGCCAGTCAAGACTTAAGGGAGGAACTTTTAAACCTAAGGGAGATTACTCAGCATTTGGATCTTCATCCATTTTTGTTATTGCATTGAAGGGAAATACTACTCTCAATATAAATGACATTGAAACTTCATTAAAACAAGTTATCTCTTCCAATTCTTCTTCTCACATTGCTTTCTGTATTACTTCAAATAATTCATCTTGACTTCTTGACTTTTGCTTATTGTAATTATATGATAATTTTTTGACTAAATACCTAAATAAGTTCCAAATCTAAACAAAAAAGTTAATTAAGCCATTATCATTTTATGTGTTCAATTAAGCTCTTGAACTTTTATTTTTGATCAAATAAACTTTTCTCATTAATTATTTACTCACTTTTATTAGTAAACGGTATAGTTGGTACTTTAATGTCACGTTATTTGCCATGTGACAAGTTGATGTGTCATTTTGATGATGTCATTGTTACGTGGAATGATGTGGCATTAAATATTGCTGATTAGGAATTATATGTTTACCTTTTTGCCTATCCACATGTCCAAAAATAATTGGCTTAAAGATTTAAAATAAAAAAATAACCTAACTATTTCTTCCTTAATTTGATAGAGCAAACTTTTGTGCTTAAACAAACTAAATCAACTGATTTAGGGTTTAAACCCAAAATTTATTACATCATTTTAGAAACAAAAAATCAAATAAATCTTAAACACCAAAAAACCAATATTCATTACCTTTTATCAATTTTGGAGAAGACGAAAGAGGTGGGATACAAGCAAAACTAGGGTGTTGTGTACCTGCCCCTCTCATTTATACAAGAAGATCCTCAACTTGTCGAAGGCTAGAAACTATTAATGAAGAAAGGGGTGAAAACGATCTAATTTTTTACAAAGAAAGTCCACCTTGTTCTTCCCATGGTGTTTACGTTTTTCTATTTCTTGATCACCTACAAATGCGAAGAAAATGTCACCAATTGAGCCATAAGATTTACTGACATGAAATGGGCATCTCATTAAGGCACTGAAAATTAGCTTTGTCAAACCCTACTTTGTAAAATAATTATAATGTCATTCACATGCTCGATAGAATGTTTGTATATTTAGGAAGTTCGAGAATCGTTAAAAGACGATATTGCCCCTAATGGTACCATTGAGTGGATTAAGCCTCGAACTAGTTCAAATAGGAATTTTAAGTTGAAATTAAGAGTTTCACAGTTTAGGGATGACTCAAAATGGTAATTCGGAGCTCGAAGATCAATTCGGAGTCAAAGCGAAATTTTCACTATCTAAGGGCAAATTCGTAATTTTTTCACTCGCGGATAAAATTTGAGATTTTGAGAGAATTTCGATCATATTTGACAAATTGGAGAATGGTATGAGTATAAGGGATGAAAAGTATGTCTATGGGCAATTTTTCAGTTTTTGGGGCAAAAATGTAATTTTTCACTTTACGGGGGTAAAAGTGTAATTTTTAAAAATTTGCTCCATCAAAACTTTGGAAAAGTCTAGAAATTTCATGGAAGACATGGATAAGTGAAGAGGATTGAGTGGTAGAAAAAGAAAGTCAAAACGATGGCTAGAAAAAAATAAAATAATAAAATATTTAAAAGGTAAATAAAATAATAATATTTTATTAAGCTTATTAAAAGGTTTGAAAATTCCAGAATTCTTCATTGGGAGGGTTAGCCAAAAACCAGCAGAGAGAGCGAGAGAAATAAGAACAAACCCTAGAGTGAGAAAATTCAAAGAAAAAATGTGATTTTTCAAGGAATCAAATGTTTAAAGGTATGATTTTTCAAGCTTAGCTTAAGATTTATCATTTCCATGCATTTCTCCTTATTTTCCATGGTTAAATTATGTGTTTTGATGATGGATTCAAATCTGATCATATGGGTTTAGAGAGGGAAAGTTGTTAGATTAATTTGATTTTGAACTATGTTAGTGTTTAGTATTAGTTTAACATGTTTATGAGTAAAACAATAAGAAAAATATTCATTTTCTCCATGAATTTCTCTAGGCCGAATCTAGCCAATGGTGTGTGAGGATGAGGTTGACTTTATTTTAAGAGAATTAGATGGAAAAATGATGAATTATGAGGTTGGAAATTAAATGGGAATTTTTGGTGCAAAAAAATTGAAATTTTTACCCACTAAGGGTAAAAGCGTAATTTATGGTCTGAACTGATAAATTGGACCACATTCACAGTTATTGAGGTATTATGGATATAATTGGATAATTGAAATTGAAATGGATGGAATTGGAGTTGAATTGGAGATTTTAGAAATTTACACCGTGTATAGGCGAGTTAGGTCGGACACTGTGATTAAGCGATTTTCCAAACATTTCACACCCTATCTAGTGCATACGCATGGATAAGAGCCTGAAATAATATATATTGATTTGACACAAATTATTGAATTTTTTGTGTCATGTATTGTGGATAGGTGGTGAGCTATCTGATACGGGTAAAAGACTACACCCGAGGACCTAGAATAGGAGTATATCTACTCCTAGTACAGTGAGTAAATTTACTATCGTCTTAATTATCTAGAGTAGATTTATTTAATTGTGTGATTTTATAGAAAAATGGTTTAATTGGAAAATTATTGTGTTTTATGGGAAAATGAGATTTTATAAAATAATTTTATAAAATTTTTAAAAATTTAATAATGATTTCAAAAACAGAGTAATTGGAGACCTATACTATAATTGTGTTGTTTATCCATGATTTTACATTAAATGGTTGATGATAAATATGGGTATGACTGGTTATTTTTATGATTTAAAGAATATGTGAACTGCTTTGATTTACCTTGAATGTGTTAAGTGAGCCATGTCATACTATTGTGATTTTATTGATTGGTGGATTATAAAGTGGGCACTGCAGTGATGGGGGTTCCGTGGGCCAGCCTAATTAGAGGGGCACAGTTCTCAATTATTGAGCTTACCTCGATTGGAGAGGCGCGTAGGATAACTCCCGAGGTAGGATTTGAGTACACTTCATGCTGGCCACCACGTGAAACTGGGACTCAGCCAACGTCGAGGAACGGCTATGTTGTCAGAGGTGAAATGTGTTGTGTGTGTGACAATAAACAACCTTGGCGGTCTCGGTAAGATGTCTTCGCAGGGTATCTCCCAGAATGGATTTTTGGCAAGGGCCAAGTTTTTGAAAAGTACATAAGCCATGTTGAGTAATTGGATGAAATTCAATTATTTATATGGGTTGGAATGAATTATTTTAATTGTCTCCTATTACTCGGCTTTAGATTATTTTGATGATGTCTGTCTACTCACTGGGATTTTATAATCTCACCCTTTCTTCCTATACATTTTTCAGGCTCAAAATAGGTAGTAGACTGTCAATTGCATCGAGAAGTAAATTTCGGAGTTGCATCTTAGAAAGTAAGGTTACAGACTTAAACCTTCTCAATTATTTGGGGGCCCACGTGTCATTGTAATTTAAATTGCATACTCTAATTTTCTATATTACAGTATGTATAAATTTATTTTGTTTTTATGTGCAGAAAATTAATTTTTGATGTTTCAAAAATATATATATATATTGTTTTACATTAAAATAGATTATTTTAATTAATATTTTTATTTTATTTTATTATTCAAAAAAAAAAAGAAAAAAAGATAGAGGAATGGAAAACTGGTACAAAAACCTTGCGAGGTCTCGAAAGGCATTCGGGGGAAGAATGTCTGTTGAGGCTTCACGACGGTTGTCACGGACTCGATGGGAGTTCCGAGTCGTGACAAGCTTAGTATGTTAATGCAGGCACAAATGCTTACAAATACATATAGCATCGTGTAAATCATAAAAGAAAGATTGGATCTTTTGTCGCCCAAAAGATTGAGAAGATTAAATACAATGGATAATGAAACCTCTTAATCCACTAATTGTGTAAAGTTTTGGGGACTGGTAGAAATAAGTTAAAAGTTTGAATAAAGTGTGTCGAATCCCCTTAATTAATTGTAAAACATCTCAAAATAAGTTTTTATGCTTTTCTTCCTTTGTCCCATTTTCTTCTATCTCGAAGAACACTTGATTTGTTTGTACATTGTTTAAATGTTCTTATATAGAGTTAAGGAATAAGGATGCTTGTTATTTTGGTGTAAATATTAATTTTATATGAGCAACACTATCTACTTATTTTTTTTTAAAATATTAGGTATGAAAGTAATTAGTTTTTTTTTGTTTGAAATCTTAAAGTCATTCATTTTTGGACATGTGGATTGGTAAAAAGGTAAATACATAATTCCTAATAAGAAACAATTAATGCATGTCATTTGCCACATGGTAGTGACATCATCAAATGACACGTTAATCTACCACATGGCTTTGACGTGCCAACTGTACTGTTGACTAGTGAAAGTTAGTCAATAGACAGTAAGAGTGCTTATTTGACCCAAAATAAAAGTTCAGAGACTTGATTGAACATAATAAAATGATAGAGCTTAATTGACTTTTTAATATAGTTTATGGACTTATTTAAGTATTTAGCTTAATTCTTTTATCTTTTCCATTAAAATATCCATTTTGTCTCCTCCTTCTATCTATACTATTAGTGTTACAAAATGAATATCACTCACATGGGACATGCTTTTGACTCGCATCTTAGTCTTCTTGATACTTACTATATTCATATTTTAGCATCGAATCTTAGACCTCACTATTATGTTCCCTTCTTTTGGTAGTCAGGTACAAGATACACAAATGAGGAAGATTTTTTTAGGATAAGTCGCAAGGTGGGAAGATTATTTGAGCTCTTCTCCCTTCATATCCTTCTAAAACATATGTCAGTTGTCATTACATCTAGTTCATTTTTGTATTAGTGGCGTCATCGTCTAGGTCATGCTTTAGCTTGTAAACTTCATTCTTTAGTTTCTCTTGAATTGTTAAGATCTACAAAATTTGAGTCTTTTCATTGTTTGAACTATCAACTTGCAAAACAAGCAACTTTTTTGTTTAATAATAGTACTCTTGTTTCTAATTCCCTTTTACGGATTATTTACTCTGATATTTGGATATTTTATGTGTGAATGTGTTGTCAAGATTTTGTTACTTTTATTGTTGATTATTTTCATTTTACTTCGATTTTTTTAAAAAAAAATTTCTAGTCACGCCAAATTTATATTAAGTATGTTACCATGATCAAAACTTAATTCTCCAATATCATTAAAATCCTTTGAATTAGTAATTGTTATTCTATGTTGCATGGTATTAACGTGACATGTTAACATATCATAATTGATGATAATGTGGTATGTTAACATATCATAATTGATAATGATATAATATGTTAATTTGACATGATAATATAATCATGTGACATTTTTCATCATTCACATCAATGTTATATTAGTGTCATAGGGATATAAAATGACAAATAACATTTTAACTAATGACAATTAGTCAATCATTAGTTATAAAAGCTTATTTGACCCAAAATAAAATACATGGGCTTGATTGAATGAAATAAGAAAATAGGAGTTTATTTGAATTTTCTTGAATTGTTTTGGGTCTTTTTTGAGTATTATGCCAAATATTTTCAACAGTTTATCCAAATAATAAAAAAATATTATATTTTTTAGTAAAATATTTTACACAAAAAATATTATACTTAAACGAGTTTTTTTCTGGTTATCAAACGGAACTTGAATGCTAATCATTTCTACATTCAAATTTAAAATTATATCACTCAATAAAGAGTTCAAATTCATCAAGGTTTTTCTAAAAGTGAGTAGATACTTCATGCCTACTTGATCTAGTTTTTTTTTAACTTATCAATCTTTTAAAAATAGAAGCTAGGCTAAATAGAGATTTTGACAGCTTTTTTCTAAGAACAAAATTAAACAAAAAAAGCTCCAGAGAGGAGTTTTCTTTTCTTTTTTTTAAGAACATATAAGCTTTTCAAGAAATACCTTTTTCTCTCTCAATCGATGTCCCTTTCCTCTCATTTCTTCTGCAAATCACTATCAATTGCGATCTCCCTCGAGTCTACTTCTCTCTACAAAGATTACTAGAAAAAAAAATAGAAGACCCAGTAATAGAATAGTTAAATTTGAGATTTTTATATTCTTACGAAAATTAAGAAAAAAGAAAATCTAAAATTCAAAATTGCATACAGGTACTATTTCATGGTTTTTTTTTTTTCTCTTTTTTACCAAAAAGGATTTTAATATCAAATACATAGTTTTCTTTTTTCTCTTCTTTCTTAGGAAAGTGAAATATCATGGTCCAATTACTTATTAGATCAACAGAAAACTAATACTATTTCTACTCTACAAAATTTGAGAACTATTTTGTTTTTTTATGAATTTATTTAATTTTAACATTTAAAATCGTATATAAAGTTAAAACAGACTTATTTTATTTTAATTTGTTAAATAATTAAAGATAATATAAATACATTTTATAATAATTTTAATCTAAATTAAAATTTATATAATTTATTTTATATATAACTTACCAAACAAGCTTTTCTATTCCCGTCGAGTAAACTTAACCTCATGTTTAGGTCACTGGCATCTCTGGCCTCTTAACAGGCCTGAACTGCTGGCTTGCTTGAACTGGACTGGTCTAAATTCTTGGCCCATGATCCTAATTCCTTCGCAAGGTTCAGAAGCAAATTATTATACTGAAAAGGAGGAGGCCCGCAAAGAAAAAGCAGAAACAAAAAAGAAAAGGCCAAATGGAATCCAGAATAATGAACAGTACAGGCTGCTATAAAAGAAAAAAAACAAAAGGGGGGCAGAGTCCAAAAAGCAAGAATCTTCTCCCCACTACCCTCCACTGCGTTTTAAGGTAAAAATAAAACCACCACCTTTTTTCCCCCTCCCGTTTTATGATCTTCGGTTTCTGTTTCCTCTCTAAATTCTCTCTCCATTTCCAAAACTTTTCTTAGCTTACCCGAGTTTTGTACGGATCGCCTCCCAGGTGAGAAACCTTAATTCTTTTATCACGCTTTATTTGTTTCCATTTTTCCTCGCATATCTTTTTTACTTTATTAAACGCTCGAAACGTATCCGATACGTATCTTTATCCGATAAGCCCTGCGTGTCTTTACATGCCGCCGGGAATTGAAATGAAATTACTTCCTCAATTTTATATCCGCTGCGAATTTTCCCCCTTATTTTACGTTTTTAACTGTCTTTTCTCTTCAATTCAAAAAAAAAAAAAAAAGAAAAGAATTCTTGTCGTAAAATATTTAATTATGTAGCTTTCATGTTGATCAACGCTTTAAACTTCTACTGTAAGACGAAATTAGATAACTTTGAGGTAATTTTCAAACTTTTTTAATCGAATCTTGTGGTTATATGATCAAATAATCTTGTTTGTTATTTGTCAAATTAATATTTTCTTTCTTATTTGATTGCTATCAAATTATTTAATTTTTTTTGGTAGTTATGATTTTGGACTACACAAGTTGCTGTTAAATTAGTGATAAAAATGGATAAGAAAGAACTTTTTCTAGTTATAGTTAATTATTTATTCCTGTGTATTTGGGTTTTTTTTTTTTTTTTTTATGGGTATTTGATGTCAAGTTGACCACGTTTTCAGGTATATTGCTGCATGCAAGATTGCCTAACTCATTGTTCGGTAATCTTGGGAAGATAATTTGTAATTATTGGTATAGTTGTTATCTTTTGTCTGGAACATCTAGTAAAAGATATGTCAACTGGATCAGTAAGGAGGGTTTCACGTCAAGATATACAGCTTGTAAGATGTTGAGCTTGATCTTTACAATTAGTGAATGATTGTGTATAATAAATTGTATGCTTATGTATTAATTTTGTTGTAGGTATGAATTTACGTATTTTTTTTTTGTTGGTTGCCTTTTTTTGCTTTCTGAAAGGTTATATTTCTTGCTAAAATTATTACTTTATGTTGGTTAGAGTGGAGTGAGATCATTGCTGTGGATTTAGTGCAATTGTGTAGATACGTTTGTTTAGTTGGTAATTCACGTTTTCAGAATTTTTTTTTTTTTTTTATGTTTCTATGAGTTTGAAATTTTGAAGCTGTTCAGAGGAAAGTACTATTTGATGGAAATAATTCGAAGCAGAAAAAATATGATTGATACGATTATAAAGTGTAAATTTAAAAGCAAAAGCATAGCCTAAATTATTGAAGTTGTGGAATCTACTTTTGGATTTATGGAATTGGTCCTTGTTTAGGTCAGATACTAGTATCATTTATCTGCAAAGTAATTGAATCTTTTTTAAGAACAATAAAATATTTTTAATTTGTAAGTCATTGAAATCTGTATTTCTGACAAGTTTTATGAATAATGAATAATTGCATATATGTGCAAAGACAAAGGTGAAAGAGGAATAGAAGATAGCTTGCTTTATAACATAAAGTGGAAAGATACAAAAGATGGAGGTAAGTGGAGATCTTTAAGGAAAGTGACACCTGACATGATAAACAAAAGTTTACAGGCCTAGAGATCTCCAAAGATATTTTTTATAGCTCTATTTTGATCTAATTTTTGGAGGGGCTGCTTTTATTCATCTATAGAAATCACTACCAGCCTCTATTCTCAGTCTTTATCTATTCTCCACCTGATTAACCCACCTGATCTCCCCTACTACCAACATCTCAGAGAAAAATAAACCATATCCAGGTATCTGAATCTCCAATAAACAGTGGTGAAATGGAAATACAGGCAAACAAATCCTTGGGTTGCAAAACAGTAATCATGCTTGAATTTTAGTCAGATGTGACTGTTTGGCTAGTCAGTAGATTTTGTATCAAAGTAAAATGTTGTGCCTTTGACTTGTGTTTTTGGATCAATCATCTTGTGGAAATGCTGGAGAAATGGTTTGTCCTGGGTTCTGTTTCCTTAAATTTCTGCTTGTATGGAGTTTTTTTTTTTTAAAGGCTTGTATGGAGTTTATAATGCTGTTCCTGATTGTACTTAGCAATCAGCAATGAATGCTTCTTCATGTACTTACTATGGAAAGTTTATAAAACTGGGCAAATTAATAATTTTAACTGATGTAAGTATTGCCTGTCATATATCTCCTCTTGATGGCTATCAGAAATTAAGTTCTTGACAGAGTATTAGTTATTCATACATTAAGGGGAGAGGAGCAGATAAAGGAGAAGCAGCACAAACTGTATGAAATGATTTTTTTTTATTCTTTAGCAAAATTTAAGATGTACTTGTGATGTGCTGTTAGTTCTACTTGTTTGGAAGCTGTTCATCCTTCTGTGTGTGTGTATGGTGGTGTTTCTACTGTCTTAGATTTGTTTGGCATGGAGGCTGAGAGGTATTACACTAGCTGACGGTGTTTTTGCTCGTATATGTGTGATTTCAGGTTCAAAATCTTATAGAACGATGTCTTCAACTCTACATGACACAGAAGGAAGTTGTGGAAACTCTGCTGGCTCAGGCTAAAATTGAGCCTGGTTTTACTGAACTTGGTAACAGACAGTTTAAATATTTTATTTTGCCATAACCTTCACACTTTGTATAGGCTGTCCATCCTTTTTTGAACACCACTAGGTTGATAGCTGTAGCCTATTATAAATCATATATTACAGAAATTATAAAAAGAGATACACTAAATCCAGGCCATGGCTTTGCCTTCCATCTTCCAGCCCTTCCAAAAAGAAAAAAAAAAGTAGGTCCTACTAAGTTAGAAACAGGGGTGTCAAACCAGTAGCCATTTCTCATATAGATGGGCTTGCCCTTGTGGTAAATTTCTTTCTAAGGGAA
Organism: Theobroma cacao; assembly: GCF_053813885.1. Lineage (NCBI taxonomy): Eukaryota > Viridiplantae > Streptophyta > Magnoliopsida > Malvales > Malvaceae > Theobroma > Theobroma cacao. Next base: position 32,077,951 of record NC_142643.1, read on the forward strand.
GATTATGGACTGGACAGTTCAAACCCTCCTAATCCAGTATTCTTGTTGGGTAAGTAGTGTTGGTCAACTGGTAGATAGATAGATTGTTGCCGATCACAAGGTTATGCCTATATTTTACTGTCATTACATGTTTTTAGTATTGTTATTATTTCCTTTCACAAATTTTTCATGCTTTTCAGTTTGGCAAAAGCTTGAAGAAGAGAATAGAGAATTCTTCCAGGCTTATTATCTGAGATTGACGGTGAAGCAACAAATAATGGAATTCAACAAGCTGCTTGAGCAACAGGTGCGATTGATGCGTCAGATTCATCCAACTGGAGTTGTTTCAGTATCTAATTCTAATGGACTTCGCTTGCCGCCAAGTAAGACTGTTTTTTTCCTGGTTGGATATTTTGATTTTACATTTGTGTTTAATTGCATGGGCATGCCCTGAAATTGTGGAATTGGCACTTTCTGCAAATGCATTTTCTTCTGTTGAGATCTGATTTATTAATCAATTATTATACATTTTCTAGCAGACACTGGTTAAAAGAAACAAAGATGGAGGGTAGTCTTTGATGCTAATTTATAACTGTAAAGACTAATGAAGAGGGAAGAAGTGAGGTCATTGTCTAAATTCTTCCTTAACGAAGTGCTTCTGCCGAGTGTCGACAATCTGCATAAGCTTTGTTTTAGCTTCCTCCATATCAATAGCTATGTGGAATTTGGATATTGGAAGGCTTAAACATCATGGGCGTTACTTCTTGTACACTTATTTTTCCATATCCACTTTTGATGAAAGGGATCAGTTGGGGGAAAATTTCTTATGTTGCTCACCTTGCTTTGGCCTTTTAAATTCCTTGATCTTCTTTTATGTTTCTCGCAATTTTTCATTGATTTTTGCGCATGCAGCAATACATTGATAATTTGAAGAATCACCATCGGTGATAGTTGGTGTAATAGTTATTACAATAACTAATTATTGAGTTTCCCTAAGTTGATTTGCTGACAATCTGAAAGCTAAGCTTTGGCTTTCTTGAAGTTTCATTTTCTTGCTATTGATTTAACTTTCTGTTATAGTGCCCCAGAACTCAGCCTGCTATGCCCCAGAGGATACAGGACCATCTTTGAAGCAGGAGAACATGCACCATCCCATGGGATCCAGTTTGCCTAATGTATTCACTAATGGTAGTTCATCATTGCATGCTGGAATGCATGCTGCTGTTGAGCTGCCTACCCATGCCAGCAGGATTGATGCTCCACCACCCTTGCTTTCAACTCAGAGTTCAAACATGGGTCTGATGCAAGGAATAAATGGGAAAATGATAAAATCAGAAACTGGTTATTCAGGCAGTTCTGCTTACATGTTTGGTGCTGAGGGCAATGTTCTGGAGCCACGTCCAACAATTGGGGATACGTCTTTCAGTAGTGTAGAATCAAGCTCACAGCCTCTGAATGAACCACTTATGGATGCTGACATTTCTTCAATTGGATTTTTAGGCCAGATCCCTCGCAATTTTAGTCTGTCAGATCTTGCAGCTGACTTTTCTCAGAGTTCAGGTATCTCTTAGTTTATGTGGGCACATGCATGTACCCCATGCTGCATATATTTGTCTGCAAGTAAGCATGTTTGTGTGCATCCATGTCTGTGTATGAGTCTATTTTACATATTGTGCTGGACTGAGCTGAGTTCGGGGGTTTATTATGGGTTAGCTTTGTAAAATATGTGCCTAGTGCATAAGCAAGTATTTGGCCCGGTGAGCATTAGATACTTCATTTATGAAGATCACAATGTTTTTAGAATAACCTATTAATTTTTAATGTACATTTATTTTCAGAATAACCTCTTAATAATTTCAGATATACTGGAGAGCTACCCCCGGTCACCTTATTTAGCAACAGATAATGAAAATTTCCTGGATTCTCGTGAAAGAGAACATCAAGGTGATACTGTTATCTTCCCTTCCTCCTCATTCAAATATTTGTTTGTTGAATTTTTGTTGGTTGTAATTTTTGAAGAGTGTGACAATTTTGTCTTGTAGCGGACAACAAAATGTTGGACACAATATCAGAAGGATTGAGTTATGAAGATTTTAGAAATGAATAGCTCTACAATGTCAATGGTATTGTTTTTTCTCTTCATTTATCTGCTGTGATAGCAACTTTTTGGAATTTACTTGCATGGTGAATCCTTTTGAGAAAAGTTTTTGCATCTCCTAAGATGTTTTGCTACCAATAATATGGGTTTTCCTCAGCTTCATTTTCTTTTTCTCAAGTGATTTTTATGCTGTATCATATCATAAAACAACTGAGTATCACCTAATCTTTGATTTGAACCATGTATATTTTATTTTATATATTTGTTCCAAGTATTAAAATTTTAACTGAGTAGAAAATCTAGTTGGTTCTGTGCTTGAGATCTTTTTTCCCTGGTAAGTTACAGAGAATAGAACCAAGTTGTTCAGTGTTCAGCAAATTGATAAGTTTGTATGCTCTTCTTTCAACTTTAATTAATCGCATTTGGTGTTTTTGGTGTAAGGATCTAGTTCATTCTTCAATGTAAATTTGGTGAGCTCCATTTAAGCGCAAGAAATGCATGCATAAATTGAAATGAAACTAACTCTTGCACTGCACATATGCTAGTTAACTGAAGAATACTGATGGTCATTGTTTGAGTTATAAGCAATGGAATGGGTTGTAATCATTTTATTACAAGGTGATCATAATATTTTGATTCTTGTGTGTCAAATTGCAATGCATGTTATTTTTTAGACTCTTTGTTTCGTAACAAATGACAGTTTTCTGCTCTCGTAACAAATCACTTACCATGTATTTGATCCCATGTTTTACGCAGGTACAAACAAGAGCTCCCCTAGGCAGAAGGGTTTTGTATATAGCATTTTACAAGTCAAAACTCCTTTGATTGATGGATAGAAGTTCACTGACATGATTCTGTAGTGATGGAAAATTGACAATAGGATGGATCCGAGAGGTTAAAAAAAAAAAAAATTTAAGTTCTACATACGCAGTTTTTTTGTGCCCATGGGAGAGTCGGTGGAAGCGACTTTACTGAATCAGCTTGGCTTGGCTTAGAATCTAGTAGCAGTCTGGTGTGATATGGTTATGGTAGTCCTATCAACAGGACATTTTGTTGACGACTATATAACTAACGCCTTTTGATTTGGAATGGGATTGTGGAATAATATATTTTGTGGATTTTATGTTGAGAATCTTCCAAATTGGTGGTGGTACTTGTTCAAGGGTAAAAGTTTGTGAAGAAGCAATATGCAGAATTGTAAATATGGTGCAGTTTGCCCTGAAGGTGACCATGCCATTATTTAGCTCAAATTCTAATTACTATGCAATATGATTGGACTTGCTTAGTGGAGCAATATCAAGTTTGCTTTTGGTTGCAACTGCCTTCAGCTTTACCAAAAAGGTATTATTCTAATTTCATATTAAATTAAATGCAAAAACCTTTCCTGAAACGGGAATTGATATATCCGTACCCATCTTTTCTATCGTAGTACAACTTAACTAACCTTATGTAACGCCTAGCTAACGCGTAGACGCCCCGACCCAAAATATGTAAAGCCTGATATGTGAAAATTTTATGCCCAAAGCAAACGTCCAGTTGTAGATACCAAGATATTAATGAGTTTGTACATTCCCATCTCAAATAATTTTTTTTCATTTAAAAAATTTGAAATATTAAAAAAATTCAAATAAATATTTATTATTTAATTAAATTTTTATATTTTTATTACGAGTCAAATAAATTTTTATAATTAATATTTTTTAAAAAAGTAAAATAATTTTCCTTGTAATTAATGTTTGACTGTTATTAATTAAAATATCATTCAATGTGATCATATCATATAACATACTATGTCAACATGAAATATCATGTAACATACAAATAACAATTTGATTATTAATAATTAATCAATCTTTAATTATAAAGACCTATTTAAATTAAAATAAAATTATAAAAACTTAATTAAATGTAATATTAAAATATTTATTTATTTTTTTTAAATAACTCGAGAAAAATTTTAGATATTATTTTTTTAGAAAAATATATAGATAACTTTTAATACGCTTTTAAAACACTTTTTCCATTTAATACATACATTAACTATAATTTTTTTATCCCCTTAAGAATCAATCACTACCAATTAATTCTCATTTTTATGAATAAAATTAAAGCCCGTTCTTACTCCTTAAGCAAGTGAAAATGATTAGGTAGGCTCCTTCCCAATTAATAATAAGTAAAAGTAATGCTTATTGGGCTCATTGATCGCTAACAAAACCTGATCTTAATGGCCTAAATTTCAAATCTCACTTTCTGCTGGAGCTGAAAGGGTCAGGGAAACCCCACGCTAAAAACTAACAGAACATGCGTTGCCCAACTCCATACCATACACCACAAATAACATACTGGAAACCTAAATAAATACAAGTCACAACATAACATGCAAATACTAACATTGATGGCTTAATAATCCAGTACCTAAAGAGGGCCAGTTCTGAGGGCATTGTCCAGATCAGCAATGAGGTCGTTTACATCCTCAATCCCAACGGATATCCGAACAAGATCTTCAGTTAGACCTCTTGCCTCACGCACTGCACTCGGTATGCTCGCATGGGACATGAAGCATGGCATGCTTATCAGGGATTTCACACTCCCTAATCATTACCACCAATCACATACTCAGTTTTGCTCAATTGACTTATTATTGTATAAAAGTCAGAGTAATCTAATGTGATATAAAATATGAAAATATTATCCATAAAAAGCATGCATGTTTTAACAGGCTAAACATTATCTCCCAGCAGAAACTATCTTTTGTTGTTCCATCAACATTTTTAAGACTGAAATCATACATCTACACCATCTTACAATTTAACCTTTGCACACAAGTTAGATTCTGCTCTTTCTCCTTTTTCATTTTTAAAATTTCTTTTTGGGACAGTTTTTCCCCCTTTCTTCCTACTTCAAGGAATGGAATCTATTAAAGCAAGTGATACAAATCCCATCACACAAGATATTTCATGAGTTTAAATTGGCATGTTTGTAACTACAAACAACTATTGTTTTTTAAGGGAAAAACATTTGTCTCAAAGCACTGAAAGTTCAATAAATGCATTATATGCTTTTGGAAAACCATAGGGATCCTCACATAAAACAGATTTTTGTCATCATTATAGATTAGGCCATGTGTATCACATTAAAAAACCAATTGCTTAAGATTAAGAATTATGCAAGGCATGTATATACTTTGGTTAGGAAGTGTTATTACCGAAGCTAACTGTTATGCTGAAGTATTTAGTAGTCTCAACAACATGCTTTGAGAGTGCCAGAGAACCTGTCAAAAAACTAAGAACAGATCCTGCACCCTTTGCCTGCAAGAGCAAATTTGGGGTGTTTAACGCTAAGATGTTAAACATAAGGATGCTGAAATTAGAATTTACATCTATTTCCAGTACCTGAGAATAATGTAAATCACGTCCAGGGTGATCAGGAAGACCAGCATAGTTAACTTTCTTCACTAGTGGATGGGAAGAAAGGAACTCAGCAATCTTTTGTGCATTTTCCTGTTAGAGGTTCAGAAATGTTAGTTTCAAATGGTTAACTTTCTTCACTAGTGGATGGGGAGAAAGGAACTCAGCAATCTTTTGTGCATTTTCCTGTTAGAGGTTCAGAAATGTTAGTTTCATATAATTAACTTTCTTCACTAGTGAATGGGAAGAAAGGAACTCAGCAATCTTTTGTGCATTTTCCTGTTAGAGATTCAGAAACGTTAGTCTCAAGTTTGAACTTGAGCAGATTTCAACTGTTGCAACTGTGGCGAAAATAGTAACATATAGACATAGAAGATTGCTAAAGCCAGAACATAGCAAATACTAAAATTCTTCGGTAGCCCTTAACTAAAGAAGATGATCACTGCAAAAATAATGTTAGCATAAAGTTTACAATGACTGAACAGTGTGTCTAATTTGTCAAAGTACAAATCTAAACATCATCAAGGGAACACCCCAGTAGCCGGGGCGAATCTGGGGGGTTGGGGGGCTTGGCCCCCCTTAAGCTATTGCAAATCCCATGACTTCACCTTTTCTCAGCCACAAGAAGAAAAGAAATTTTTTTCTTTAATATGCACCCTTTAAAAAATCTGTACATTAATATGATAAATTTATTAACCTTTTTAGTTTTATGCCTCATTATTTAACTTGATTCTTTTTAATTTTTATATCTATGCATTATTACATATGATCTTTTATTTCCTTAAATAAAATTTTTTTTCTTTTCAATCAATATGATAAATATATTGATATTAATTATAGTGTCAACTACTTTTACTTTTATATATAAGTCGGGGCCCCTCTCATGGGAAATTTCTTGCTTCAAACTTGCCCAGTGGTTAGAACTTGAGACTTCAACTTGATGATTTCGTGTTTGAATCTTGAGATGGGAAAGGGCTACCTACCATTGTGTAGCCCAAGGCTCAATCTACATCTACCCAAAAAAGTACAGTTCTAAACAAATAACTTTCTTCTTACTTTAAATCTTATAAAATGCTACGTAGCAGCAATGAGATAAGATTAAGATGCATGCTGACCTACACATAAACAGATACATATACATGATTTTGCTGTCAAAAAGAGAAAAAGAGAGAGGGGAGGGGGTGAGGTTCACCATCTGAAATGGTAAAAAAAAAAAGAAAAAAGAAAGAAAGAATAAAAGAAGAAAAGGAACGTAGGGAGAGAGCATGAGCATTTCAACACCTTAACCAACTCCTTACAATACGGACCCCAAATATAAAGACATATCTAAAGTCAAAAACTGCCCATGCTAGATCAAACAACTCAAAAGGTGATCCAAACATATAAAATGCTCCCACTAGTTTTTTCTATATTAATTGCCAGCATTCAACAAATATGACTCTGCATTAACACATGGTGTGGATAAGTGGATTCAGAACCCCCTCTTTCTCCATATCAAGGCCTTCACAAGTTTACTTAAATAAATTGTCACATCTGTTATGTCTTAACTAGTGCTGCATCATTCAACCAAATACAAACTTTATAACATTACATGCTGCATTTAAAAATGTCTAAAGCATCACCTGTTGTTTTTCAATACGCAAGGCCATGGTCTTGATACCTCTTAAACAGATCCAACAATCAAAAGGAGCTAACCCAGAGCCTACTGCATTTTGTAGGAAATACAACTGCTCTGCCAAGCTGGTGAAAGTAAAAGGAAAAATGGTGTTAGGAATTGGGAAGGGAAGTATAAGGAAATATGCCCAATAAATACTTAACCAGTAAGTGAAGGTTAAATACTTTAGTAGAAGAATGAAAAGAGTTTAAGAATAACAGTTACAGAAGAAAAGGTGCATACAAATAATCAATTTCTTCTCTATGAAAGAGCACTCTTATGTGTATAATTCACGGCAAGATTGTAGAATTGCTAAAAGAAAGAAAACAAATATGGGAATACAAAATTGAAAACATGAAGACTTATTTTGGCTATATTCGATAATTCTTTTTAAAACTTATGAGTTGATTAATTTTTCAAATAACCAAATCAAGACATTGCCATTTTAGATGAGCAGGGAAGAGTGAGAGATTAGAGATGATAGAACTCCTGAGAGAGAGACAGACAAAATCTCTTGGTATGGGTTTGTTCTTAATTTGGCATAATAATGAGTTCATCTAGGACACCAATCAAGCAGAACATTGGGTAATTTAGAATTCTTTGTACTTCCAAAATCTTCCTATAATACTTAATATTTAAATAAAAATTGATGTTTAATTCTGGAAAAAGGGCCATTTGACAAAAGATTGTCTCTGGTTTAGAGAAACTGATGCAGAGGTTCCAACTAAATGTTAGCACAAATGTGAAGAAGATTAGTTTTTCAAAATTCAAGAAAGAATTACTTAAGGCCCCCTGTAATCTTCCAAGACTTAATTAGACACAAGTCATCATCAAAAGCAACAGAAACTGAAAATACCATAAGTAAATTATAGGCTACAATCCTAGCATTTAGTAACCAAGCAGGAATAAATATATATAGAGATAACCCAAATAACAATAGCTAATATATATATATATATATAAATTGCAATTGGTCCTGTAAGAATACATACAAACTAACAAAATGAAGTCCCCCAAATAATTTAATTATTCAATCAGCATCTTCCTCTGATGCATCATATGGTCAGAAAAAGCAACAATTCTTTGACAATATAAATTTAAACAATTATTTCTTTTTCTCCTCCAAAGACCTCAATAAAAAAGTATGAGAAACAACAATGAGTTGGGATATGAAGTCTTTCAATCAAAGTCACAGGAAATCACATGTTATATCACCCCCTCCTCCAGTTACATGTTTGATGTTAGTGTCTTAACCTCAAATATTGGAACATAGTCTTAATACCCATTTCTTCCTTTTCTTAAACAAGGGGAAAGGAAGATAAAGCAAACATTCGTCCACATCCAAGTAGAAAACAAAGATGGTCATAAAGATTTCAAATCATCAAATATTGATCAATCTTTAAATGTATATTATGAATTTTAAGATAGGTATAATCTCCGAGATGTACAATATAATTGCATAGAAAGGAACTACAACCTCTCTCCCTTAACAGCGAGCACGCCTGCCATGACGTCGCTATGTCCAGCTATAAATTTAGTAGCGGAGTGCATCACAATGTCTGAAACAAGATGAGGCAATCAAAATTACCAGCTATCTAAATTATATTATCATACTCCATCAAAAATTTCAAACTGAACCCACAACAATGTATATTGTTGATACCTGCTCCAAGTTTTAATGGTTGTGACAATACTGGGGACATAATACTGTTGTCTACCAACATGAGAGCCCCATAAGCATGAGCCATTTCTGCAATTCTCTGGAAATTAAACAAACAGAGAAGATCAATTTGCTAGGGACCACCTGGAATTATGATTTCAAAATGAACAAACAATTTTATGTATAAATACGTGCACACATATAACCACAACAAAAATGATTCAGGGTATACAAACTGAAAATAAATTTAAATCATCCACAACCCTACGATACCTGGTCATGCACGGAAAAGCATAACAGATGCATTATTAGATCTATTCATTTTAGGAAAATGTCAAATTAACATATATTGAACAAGTGTAACAGAGGAATCAACAAAATCTAAACATTTTTGTGAATATAAAGATGATATAATTTAAGAAAAGCAAAATGTCTCACACGAATATCAGCAATTTGTTGTCGAGGGTTGGTAGGACTCTCCAGCCACACAAGCTTTGTCTTGGGGCCAATAACTGCCCGAACTTCATCTAGATCACTGGTGTTTACTCGTCTAAACATTTTAAGCAATATATCTCAGATTTCTATAGCAGCAGGAGCACAGTGATGAAAAGAAGAAAATATACTAACTTCACCACAACTCCATATTTTGGAGTTACTTGAGATAATAAACGATCAGAACCACCATAGATGTCATCTCCGGCAACAATTTCTTCACCTAAAAGAAAAAAAAAAAGATTAAGGTTTGCTTAAAGTGCATGAAAGGAATGAAAGGCTTTTATAGAAATAAACTATAGATTTACACAAGTAAATAAGCAAAACATGCACAGATCAAGGACCATGAACAGAAAGGAAAAAGTCTGACTCTTATAGCTACACAACGAATAGTAAAGGGAAAAAAGCAGATTTAAACATAGTATTGGAGATGAGAAAACACCAGCATAACAAGTCCCAAACTGTCGTAAGAGATTATAAGGCATTACAGAACTCAAATCAAATATACTGCAAAAAATAATCAACAAAAGTAATAAAAAAAAGTACCAGTTCCAACAAGCTGAGCAACAGCAGATAAGGCAGCCATTCCACTAGTAAAGCAAAATGCTCGATCTGCCTTTTCGAGCTTTGCTAAGAGCCTATGAGATAAGAACACAAACAGCTTAACACTCTAGAAAAGAACATGAAGAAGGTAAAATGATTGGTTTCACTAACGATGGCTAAAACTACTTCAACCATGCTGAGTATGCCAAAATGCAAAATTATACCTTTCCAAAACATCCCGTGTAGGATTTCCACTTCTAGTATAATCATAGGGCCCATTATCAATTGCTGAAGGCTTCAAAACAAAGTATAAAAAACAGTAATCAAAGTCTTATCCAAGTGAGATGCCACATACATGCTGCAAATAGATAATAAACACTCCTGTCTGCTGTATAAATGAGCATATGAGTGTGAGCATGTGTGCAAACAAGAGAGAGAGAGAGAGAGAGAGAGAGAGAGAGAGAGAGAGAGAGAGAGAGACTAGGGAATATTTTTTCTGGATTTTCCAGAGAAAGTAATATGCATCACATGATGAAAAGAAAAAGATGACTGATGTCAGAGTGCAGGGTACATGCAAACCAATCTGAACAACTGACATAGAATACAGGAACCATATCGATCTTGGATATGTGTCATCTCATTTAATACACTACATGATTCAACCTATTATCTTCAAATGTGACTCATTATGCTAGAAATTTAGTATAAAAATCAAACTACAACAGCTTTTTGCAAAGGAATTGCTAAAATAAAAAGAATCAATTATTTAGATAATAAAAATTTCAAGACATATGATTCAGTATCAGCCCTTCCTTTCTGTCCTAGCACTCTTAGTATGGAAGTAATTTACACTATTTCCATTGTTATTTTTTTGTTAACCTTATGCATATTAAGTTTTCAGCCAGTGAAGGCACTGCTCTTTGCACAAGTAAACACCAGTATAGCAATTAAAAGGTTCGAGATTATACAACATAAATCTCACTATGTTTCAGATGGAAGTTGCACAAACAAATGTTAACCACAGGTCAAGGGTTCAATGACATTAACATCAAGTCCAATCTGAAAATATTAAACATTGAAAATTCAGATGCTTAAACCCTTTTCCTTCAAACGTAATTTCATAACCTTTAGGCTGTAGCCTTGGTTGCATGGTTAGATGAATTAGTTTACAAACCGAACCACAAGAATATATTAAGTTCTTAAGTTTTCCCTTTCTTCTGAAGTGTTGCATATAGATAACCAATTAAATAACACAAACTAAAATATTTCAATAGGCTTACCTGCTTAAATGTAGCAGTTTGATAAAGGGGTGTACTCATTGCACCGTAGGGATCAAAGTTACTCTCAATATTCATCAACAATGTCGAAATGCTAGGCTCCTGGTGCTCAACATTCAGTTCTTCAACATAAAACAAATATAAAATAACAATCACAAACACCAAGGCAACCATAAATTAAGAATCCATAAACAAATAAACGGCACAAACCAGCTGAGCATTCTGTTACAGATTCAACCAAAACTGAAGCACTCACATCCATGTCTCTGTGCCCTAAACAATTCAATCTGAATCGCTTTCCGGACAACAGCTGCCTTCTCTCTAAATATAATTCCTTGTTAACCTCTGAACTTCTTGGGAAATTCTCTAGCAAAGGACCCTACATAAATAACAAATAGAATCATGTTTTATAAGCCGACAATTTTTTTTTACTGCAAAGGCTCTATTTGATTGTTGCTTTTGTTACTTGATTTTTGCTTCTCAAAATGTTGTTAAGAATCAAAATCAAAATAGATTAAAGATGAACAAAATGGCTAAAATGCAACAAAAATTCTAACACAATTATTCCAACTAAAAAATATAAAAAAATTCATGCATTTTGTTCTCCAAAAACATTACACATTTTTAAATTTTAATTATTGAAGATTGTTAGTACTATTTGTTATTTCATACAAACACAAAAAAAAAAAAAAAATTCAAAGCTCTCATTTTTTTTTAATTTAACATTACTCTCATCAAGCAACGTCAATGTTAGAAAACCCCTCAATCCGGAATTACCATAATTAATACTGGAGGAAAAGAGTTCCCAATGCTTCACATTTTCTGAGATTAAAACCAAACATAAAATTGAAAGAAGGAAATTGAAAATCATCATGAAGGAAAAATTAAAGTTAAAAAGAGCCTCACGTTCTTGTGGTTAGGAACAGAGTAGATGGAGGACAAGAAAGGCCTGAGAGGGAGCGATGATGCCATTTCCCTGACGACGTAAGATCAATGTTAGGGTTTTGGGTTTAGCTTCTTAGTGCCGCCATTGATGATCATCACTTGAAAATGGTCTTTTGAGTCGTTGCACATTCATTGATGTTTCAATTCACAACTGTGAAATGTCCTTTCTGTCTCAGTTTAGTCATTACATTTCCCAAAATACCCCTGGTAGTACCATCATTCACGCCAATCCTATTAAAATTTTGAATCCGCAAAATTAAATCCAAAAAAAAAATCCAAAGATTCATGGCGTCGCGGTTGCAAATTGAGGGCGATGACTCGGTGCTGCTCCGAGTAACTCACTCCAACCTCAAGAACTTCGCCACCGACGTTCGGTTCTCTCTTCAGGTTCCATTTTCCGACAATGTCAACTATTTTGTTTTAACTTCAATTATTCCGGAGGTTGCGTTTTCTTTTGTTTAAAGATGAACTATTTTCTTTCCTTTTTTTTTCTTTAAAAGATGAGCGTGGAAGCAGTGAAGGATAAGCTGTGGAAGAAATGCGGGACTGCCGTGAGTTCAATGCGGTTAGAGCTTTACGATGATTGTAAGAATAAACTTTGTGACTTGAGTGATGATTCAAGACCTCTTGGTTTCTATTCTCCACTTGATGGGTTAGTAGTCTTTGCCAATTCCCTTTGATTTTCATTTTTAACTCTAATTTTATCAGTTAACATCCTCAAAACATATTTTATTGCCTTTTGATTCCATTTCTTTGATAAAAAAGGTTCCGAATACACGTTATAGATCTTGATCCTTCATCAGTAACCTCTGGAGGATGGCTTGAAGATACTTCACTAGTCGAAAAGTACTCCATTTCTGAAGAGGAATACAATAAACGTTCCGGTAATTTACCGGCAAAAGCTGATTTCGCAATGTTATTGACCTGAAATTTATCATTTAGTGGCAATGGTCCTTTGTTGGTTCAGGTACTTTTAGGAAATTCAAGGAAAAAATGGCATCTCAAAATTCATCAGCATTTAAGAATAAAGTAGGTATCTCCTATTTGATAATTTTATGTGTCTTTAAGCTGCCCTTAACGCATCAACTTCGAGTTTATGGAAATAGTTGCTAGCAACGATCCCTTTACCATTATTATGAAGTGGAATTATGTATTATTGCTGCTACTGCTGTCTTGGTCATACTTAATTTTGAATTCATTTACAGATGTCGGACGACTACATGGAAGACCTCTGCGCAAACATCAAGGTTGGCTATATTTTTACTTTTATCTTCCTCTACAATACTTAGCAATTTTGTGGAATTATTAAAGTACTGTTTTGGACTCTCAGATTTTTAAAGGAAATAAAATATTGTTCAATTTCAAGATGTACCTTGTTTTGATAAAGAAAAAGGGAGCAAGATAAAATCTTGTCATTTTATTCCCTTTGAATGCTGATAGCTCCAACAGGAGTTATTCCGTATCTGCCCATCATCTTTATAATTGTTCCTTACTGACGAAAGAACTGAATAAAATTCAATGGTAGATAACTTTTCCTCAGTTTGTCAAATTTACAGATCAGAGACTAGTTAATGTTCTGCTCATTACTTTTCTTTCTCCTTTTGAAATCTAGCTTTGGTGCCAAGTAAATGATCATTAAATTCAGTAGTTTTTCATTTATAGATGCATAAGAGAAGCTAATGAAGATCTTAGACTCATTGATAGGGTACTTTATCACTTTGACAAAGAAATGGAAAATAGAAAACGTATAGTTCTGGGAGGATAAACTAATATGAATCCTTGTGCATGTAATAATATATGAATCCCAAAAATGTTGCAAGTAGTTTATATGCAAAAATGCTCCGGTGAGTTAGTGGTCGGTCAACTCCATTATGTAAGAATCATTGGTAGTTAGATTTTTTTTTTTTTTTTGATTCAGTTGCCAAGAAATCTGCTGTAACAGCTCTTGGAAATATTTATAGCTTAATGTGGAAACATTTGCAACGCATGGACAGACCAGGCTTGTAAATAAGAGAAGCTTAGTTGTACTTTTAGAAATGTAAAAGGATCTTAAAAGGCGAAAATCTCAACAAATTCACCACTTCATGCTTGATAAAGCTTACCTACAAGCAAACCTCGTTTAATGTCTTAGATGTAAAGAACGTCCTTGATTCTTTTTTCTCCTGTATCTCAACATATCAAACATCTTTTCAGTTGTTTTGCCAGCTTGCTTGAATTAATGGTCCACACCTTTTCTTCTCATTGTTTCAAATCAGGTAGGAGAAAGATGCGAAGTTGAACCAGGGGAGAAAAGAGGGGTTGTAAAATATGTGGGTCAAGCAGAAGCATTAGGGCCAGGCTTCTGGATCGGAGTTCAGTATGATGAACCATTAGGAAAACATGATGGCATGTATGTATACTCTATATTCTTATTTTCTTATTGTTTTTGTATGGTTTTTACATTACTTGTTAATATACGTTTTTGTTGTTTGATAGAAACACCTAGAAGGATTGATACTTTTCTTCAATCATAAGTCTTTTGAAGAATGCTATTTAATTTATTCATGTTGAAAGCGGTTAGGATTTTATTTTTTTCTTGACAAAGATACATTAAATTGATTTGTCCTATTTGGACTGAGAATGCACATTAAAATAATTTATCTTTTTGGGAGGCATTTTTTTTCCTTATATAAAAGGATACAGATTTAATGCTTTGAGCATAATGATGGACAAACAATGTGGGGAAATCTGAAAATTCCAGGCGAACTTTTTGGATTGAGTTGACATTTTGCATCATAGTTTCATAACAGAGTATAAGGGATCTATATTCAGGGCCTCATTTACATGACCATGATGTGCTGGTGTAGCATTCCTTGTTTTCCTCAACATTATGAATTAGAGTTTTATGTTATGTTAAAATTCATGTTGTCAGCTGCCCAGGTTTTATTTTCTGTTGCATGCTTGCAGCAGGTATTGTGCTTCTCTCCATGTCATTTCTTTGTGCTATTTATTTTCATTTGTTACATAATCTGTTGGTCATACTGCAGGGTGAAAGGAACACGATATTTTCAGTGCCCTCCACTTTGTGGTGCAATGGTTAGGCCTGACAAAGTAAAGGTTTGTATGCAACTATGTTAAGTGATGTAAGCATTTTGGTTTCTCTGAGGCCTTCTCTAGTTCAAATGTGTTAGGTAATATGCCCTATAATGAAGCATTGTGCTGCTTCAACAAGATGAATAAATTGCAGGAGCTTGCCTTTTACTTTTGGCAAGTTGCCTACTCAGTAGCATCTAACTTATTTTAGGTATTTATGAACCATCTATTGCAAGATCTCTCAATGCAAATTTAGGTAGAAGAATCTTGTGATATGCCAAATTGTGATGCATGAATATTTTTTCATGAGGATTAGAGTGTAGATCTGAGAATTAATTTTCCTACTTCAGTGAAGCACAAAAGCTTTAAACTGCAGGTAATGATTTGATTTCTTCCTTGTAGCCAACTTTCAAGGGTTTGAGCTGATCCTCCAACCCTTTCCATACCATCTCTTTCAAAACTTTTCATTTATGGTAAATGAAAGATATAATGAATGTTCTATTCCCACTGTTGCAATTTGTTAGTCCATGATGGAACTGCACAAAGTTTGAGAAAGAAGTTTACTACATTATAATTCATTGACTATATGTCTAGTTCTTTAACCTTAATAGTTTATTTGTTTTATTTTGTGTTTTCTTCTAATTGTTATTTGTAGCATAATTACAAATAGAAAAGCAAAAGTAAAATTGAGTGCTAATTGATATATGGTAGTGGATGGGACATACAAAAAGTGATACGCAGATTAAAAAATGGGATAAATGTAGTAGATATTATTGTTTGCAGATTATACTCTAGGGAAGCCAGTAAGTAATTCTTTGTTCTCTGAAAGATTTGGATCTAAGACCTATCCTAGTGCCACTATGCCAATTGCCAACCTATTGACTCTCTACTTTCTTTCTTTATTTTTTTTTTTAGTAAAAGAATAGATTTTGCAGATATGTTTAATACACAGCTTAACTGTTTTTCTTATCCAAAGTCCAAGAGTAATGCTCTGTCAGTTTAATATTTGAGGTCTACAGTCCGTTGTATGTTCTACTGCTTTTAGCAGTTTGAAACTTAGAATGGCATTTTCCTGTCATTTCCAGGTTGGTGACTATCCTGAACAAGATCCCTTTGAGGAGGATGAAATATAATGCGGTTGTGAAACGGTACTGCTACATTTCTATTTCCATGCAGTATCAATAACCTTATGGAGATTGGCAATCATTTTTCATATATAAGATATTATTGTACATTTGGTGTGGGAATGATGTGTGAGACTGTTTGGAAGATAAGAAACTTTAAGATTGAAAAAGCAGGTATTCCTCTTTTTGTGTTTGCATCTTGCCTTTTGTTGCAGCAGAAGAATATAAAATATCCCAAAAGGTGATTAAAGAGATGATACCTGAATGATACTTACATAGATTCTTCTTGTTTCATTTTTAAAGAATACAAACAGTTCTGTTAAGTTTATGGAATCTTTCAAATAAAGTTTTTCCTCTAGTGATTCACTCTTTTATGGCCAAGACCAGCTATGCAAATAAAGTTTAATTGGAAAGGTCCAGATTTCCTGGTGATATTGGAATTTAATCTTGAATGTTTTGTTCAAAGGATTTCGTACTTACCTTGTGGTAACTAGTGCGTTCAGCACATGCCGGATCCATGATGAGCCAATAGAGGTGACTGGTTTTCACGAAGAGACAATGAGACATTGTTGACTGAACTTGGTTCAGGAAGAAGTGGTAGAGTGGGAAAGTAAGATGTGGAGATGCAAACTGCATTGCAATTTTGCAGGTAACTTTAATGGGAGTGGAGGTTGCACAGCAACAAAATTTTCCAATAGGTTGGGTTTTTGACTAGTTAAGACTTTGTATAAACTGCATTAGAAGAGGAAGTTTCCCAAATGGTTGAATCCTTGAGGTTGGCTTTCCAGATGCGCTGGACTTAATATGAACAAATTTAAAGGAAGTCGGACCTCTAATTTAAGGAAGATCTACCTTTGGCTCAGAACAGACTTCGATGATTATAGTAAACAGTGATATTTCAGCCATTAGGCGACATTTGAGAATTTGCAATACGAAACTAGTAAGACGCAGGGAAGTGATTATTGCGTTTCTTTACAATGGAGATAAGTAGAAGGGTGAGCTGAACAAAATAATGTTTCTTGCTAGCAAGGAAAATGATTATTTTATTGTCCTTTCTAATTAAAGAGATATATCTATCTAAGGCAAATTGGGGAAGGAATGATTAGTTGTTTTGCAGGCAAATACTGTCTGAAATGATAGGTTGAAAATATTTATGGAGACAACCTCCTAGCCTTCAAGCTGAACGATCTTGACCACTGACAAGTCACCAATTTTTTGGAACACTACAGCTTGATCATTAGGTTTGAGCAATCCCACTGATTTACCGTGATCCAGGGCAAGTTTTAACCCCAATTCACCTGAAGTAGCCTGTTGTATACAGAAAACAGTGCAAAAAGAAAGA
Organism: Theobroma cacao; assembly: GCF_053813885.1. NCBI lineage: Eukaryota > Viridiplantae > Streptophyta > Magnoliopsida > Malvales > Malvaceae > Theobroma > Theobroma cacao. Next base: position 32,095,544 of record NC_142643.1, read on the forward strand.
AAAGAAAATATTAAATGAGTACACCTATGTGTTTAGAAAGAAGAAGAAAGGAGGTGTTCCCTCATCCGAATCCCCATATTAAAGCTGCTAGTGTGCCCTAATCCTTAGAGAGAGAAGGCTTACCATGTCAGGACTGGTCAACAGAGGGTAGACTCCTCTAACACCAAGCAACTGCCTAGCCTGCAAAATAAGAGGCGTGGTCACTGGAAGAGCTTAACTCTTGGATAACAATATAAAACAGTGCACAACAGAGTTGCAAGTACCTGTGATGAACCGGTGAACGTCCACTTAAATGAATTTATTTTGAGACGTGGGACGACAATTGCTAAAACAGGAACTGGTGGCTTATATTTTGCAATCAATCTGTCAGTACCAAGCTGGTAAGTAAGCAAGTGACCTTACATCTCTATTGGTCAGCTTCAGGTATCAGATTAGAATGAGTAATTATATAGCATATTAAAGGATACCTTGCTGCTCCACCTGATGATGTGAACACAACTATAATTGCAGCCTTGACCTTGATCGCAGATCGTACCTGCAGAAAGGTAGAGATTTGGAGTAGAGTTAGCATCAAGCTATGGGTTTAAAATTCAACAACAGAGGTTGAGGGTTTAAGATACCGCTGAGGAAGCTACAGATTCAGCATGAGACATGGGTTCTCCAACATGTTTGTCAATTCTCTTAAAATGGCGAAAGTGATTGTACACCTTTTCAGCCTGCACGTAGTATAAAACACTCATCAATGTGGAATGGAATTTGAAGTTGTTTGTGCATTTTCTCAACACAATTCATAGTTCTAGAGTTGTAATCACAAGGGATGCTGATGGATGGGGGCACCGCCTCATGGTAAACACATTGGGGCATAAAGCAAATTGCTGTTGAGGATTTGCAGCATGGCAATGAAGGAACAACTCCAGCCACGCCTAGCATCAAACTATAAACATTAACTTGATGATATGTAGTCTTTTATTCTATTTTTTCCCCAAATTGCAAGAAGCGATTGTCAAGCACTTGAGAATGCCCAATTCCTTCATCAGTGAATAGACAATTTCGAACTCAAACCAAGCTCAAATGCTAACCTCATGCATGTCATAATCATTTATTTGATCAATATACTCATTTCTAACTGTTTTGTTGTAAAGTCCCATCTGCCATGTCACTTTCTTCTCTTAGTGCTGCATCATTTTTGCCTGTTAATGCTTCTAAGAATACTCATATTTCATTTGATTCCAAAGTTTAGGAATATTACTACTTACTTCAGCGCAAATCCTCCCCACAGTTGTCACAGCCTCAATGGGATACAGGCCACGTAGAGTCTCAGCACCCAAAAGTATACCATCAGTACCTAATTGAAAGCACAAGGAAGAGGTAAATTTTAATACAAGATATCCAAAATGAGCTGACAATTCTTTTCTTCTTCTCCACAAAATATCAATTTACAGACCATCAAGCACAGCATTAGCAACATCAGTAGCTTCTGCACGGGTAGGCCTTAAATTTTCAGTCATACTATCCACAACTCGAGTAATGATTGCAGGTTTTCCTACCATGTTGCACTTATGTACAGCAGACTTCTGAAATAAGAAAACCTACAATAGAAAGAAACCAACAAGGGCACGTCAACAGCAAGAAAAAGGTTATGGGTATCAAACTTAGGGATGACAAAATTTCTGGTCATCTAATGCGAATTACTCTGGTTTGTAGAACATGCTGGTCTTCGTAAGCCATGACTTTCTGATATATAAAAGTAAAACCTGTCGTTTGGTGCTTTTAACAAAGATTACCACGAGAAAATACATTTCAACCTTCATGAATAGGTTTAGAAAAACAAACTATGCAGAAAAATATCTGGAATGGTTTAACAGGCAACTAACATGGAATAACTTACTCTAAACATGTATCTTAAGCCTTAGCATGCAGCATTGGGTGGAATCATATATTAGTACGATATATTTTTCACATGAATTTGTACAACATAAAATCCAAAATTTCCAGTGAACTTCCAGCATAAAATTTGCAGAATTGATAACTTGAAATAGTGTTAAGCATCAAAAAGTTGCAAGTCATAAATGATCATGTAAGTAAACTATGCAGGTCTTAATATATACAATATTTTTGTACTTGGGATAGGAAGCCATCCTATCATTGTTTACGTTTTGATGGACCTAGATTACAAAAATTGCATTGGATGCATGGCAAGGCATTGGACTTTTCTATTTGCCATATGGAGGTTACGAATCTGCAGCTGTACTGAATGTATATCTCCTAGTTGTATCAATAGCCTATATGGTGGCAGAGGAAGTGCACTACAAAAGTCTTGTAGCATAAATTTTAACAATCCATGTCATTAGGGCTTTTAAGCCAGTAAATGAAACATAAATCATGAGCCTAAGAATAACTCCAATAATGCACGCTAACATGGTTACTTTACTCTTTTTGGTGAATCTGTTAGTAACATTATTGGGAACTATTTCAGAACTTCATCCTCGTTTTATTAATAAAATAATTGCAAAATGGGCCAGCCAAAACCATGACAAGGTTGTTGGTGCTCAAACCAGAAGCAATCAGTTAAGATACCTCTTAAGATCTAAATGCAAAAGCATCAACTTTAACTAGAAATCTAGCCAACTAACACAGAAATTTTAAAATCAGTTTAATGGAAACAGAACGAGAGGACTTTTGAAGCCCAGCAGCACACTGTGAAATTTGGCATATATAAGCAACTCTGGAGAAAAAGCAGAAGTCGCATATGTATATATTGATGAGGAAAATTTCCTTTAAAGGTTTCTGCATCCACAAAGAAAAACATGCAAAACTGTTTTTGACCTCTATGCCCAGCACATAAAAGGTTACTTTGCAATTCAGTAGGAATCTCTGAACACAATATCGCTCTCAGCTTATTTCCAACAATTGGTAGAAACTAATTGCTATTTTCTGTAAAACCTTAACCTTCAAAGTGACCTTATCCGTTTGCTACCAGTCAAACAATGAATACTCAAATATCCAAAAGAAAAAAAAAAATAGAAGAATGAATGAATAATCATCACTAAACGATCTAAATTACATTAAAATCTAACTAAAGCAGAATTTCTAGGAATAAGAACAGCAATTTTTATGCGAAGCACTACCTTTTCCGGTGGAAGGTCGATGCCCAAATTCCCACGAGAAAGGATAATACCGTCTGCTTCCTGGAGGATCTCATCAAAATGCTTTAGACCCTGGTATTATCAAGAACCCCATCATAGTATGATCAGCTGACACTATTAACTTAACATTTGAACGTCAAAGATACACAAAAGGTTTACTACTACAGAGAACATTTTTACAAAGGTGGAGACACCCACAAACTAATCTTAGGAAAAAGTCATCTTACCTCTACAGTTTCAATTTTGGCAAATATTTGAGTTTCATGAAGATTTTGTGTTCTAAGAAAAGCTCTAAGCTGCAGAAAGAATGAACATCTGTCATTAGATGTGTATGCATCCAGTCAACATGTAAAACTTTGTTGGCTACCAAATGATTTAGACAATCAGCCATATAGCATAAAAGCATCTTCTTGATGATATAAACAAAATTATTTATCGATTAAACAATGGAAGAATCATAAGATTTTCTTTTGACAAGAACTCTTGAAGGAAAAAGAAAAATAAATAAAACAAACCTCTCTCACATCCTCTGCATGGCGGGTATAAGAAAGGGATATGAAATCAACATTGTTCCGTTTGCCCCAGTTTGAAATTACCTATCACAGTGAAGACAGAGACAAATATTTTTAATTGATGCCAGACAACTTCCCTTGAAAGCAGTTAGAACTCATAATAAAGCATCAACGAAATGCTGAGACCTTCACTCATTGAGCATTACACTTTCCCTCAGTAATTGGAGAAGATAGTAAGGCAATCTATAGAGAGGTATAATGCTGAGGATTTAAAATTCCAAAAAATGCTCCCACCATAAGCATCTAAGTTCCGAAACATAGAAGAAGAGAAATAAAAGTCAGACCTATAATAGATGAAGTCGAAAATGCTAAGCTGTCTTGCTTCACAAAGTGCTAGAAGGAAGGACCACTAACTTGAATAATATCATTAACACATCCAGCAAATGGACATTATAGGCTAGAACTTAAGATCAAAGGTGAACTAAGAATCAGTTAAATTTAAACATGATTTATCCACAATGACATAATTCAAGGGACATTGATACTTACCAATGAGAATCACGTAATAAATTATGACATAATTACCCACATCTAAACAATATCAAACGTTGACAAAGTTAAAACTTAAAATTATGGGCTTTGTTAAAATAAATAAAACCATAATTAGTGCTAAGAAGGTAATTGTTACAAGACAGCACATTTGTCATCATCCTTTTGAAACTTTTACTTAACAGCAATAATGTGCAGCTAAGGACTTATTGTAGACAACAAATCAGGTAAGAAAACCCAAAAACAGATTTCGCAAACTGTATGGGACTTGATGTTAACAACCCTCTTGTTAGTTGCTTGCAGAAATAAACTTAATTAATTAAGAATTACCTGTTTGTCTTTCTCATTTAAAGTCGGCAAGTTGATGCGGACCTGGGAAACATGCATGGTGAATATTAAGCCTGCAAGAGTGGCTGTGTTTTTGACAAGACAAATAACATCTTGATCCTTTGTCTCCAAGACCTGCAAATTAATGAACAAACCAGCAAAACAAAGTTGGGCTACTGAATCTAGACATTGCCTTAAAGAAGCAATACCAAATCAATGGCAATTTTTACCTCAAGCCAGACAGATGTAGTTTCACTTCCTGTGAAGAGATACTGCCCAAGAAAAATAGTGTCACCCTTCTTCACAGTCTGCAGTTCATAGAAAAAAAACACAAGTAGAATTTATTAAATGTAAAAAGGGAATGGTGCATTTACCTAATGTCAGCAGCAAGCCAATCACTACTATTTGCAAGAAAGTAAATCAGTAGCCATTGAATTTCCGCTATGTTCTTCACAAGAGAAGGCATCCGAAAGGATCGAAAAAACAAAGAGAGACAAAGAAAATAGCATAAACAAACTGTTAAGATAAAAGAGTATCTATTCTAAGAGATTATAAGAAGTCAATGTCTCAGAGGACTAAAACCAGAAACAGAGAACTTGAAGTGGATCTGATGGTTGCTTTTCTGCTGAAGAGGGGACAATAAAGGTGTTAAACTTAAATCAATCGATTTCCTCATATAGGCAGCCAGATATAAGAACAACATCAAATCCATGATCTCTATTGCACAATTTTCATTCCTACCTCTTCTTTTTTTCTTTTTCCCCTTTTACTGAGCTCCAATTTTTTCCTGTAGTTAGCATTTCTTTAGTTTTTGGGTAAAACCATTTGACATTAATATGCATAACATACCCCAGCTAGTCCGGCATAACTAATAGGTAACACTTCTGATGATGGTTCTTCTGTAGCATCTGGGGTGATGGTCACAATCTCATCAGCCTTTAGCTCAATTGGTTTAGCTGTCTTGTTGTAAACTTGAAGTTCTGGACCCACAGTGTCCAGCATAACCTGAAAATTATGCAAAAAATGCAGTAAAATTGTGGATATGGGTCATTAAAATGACCAATAAATCAAATCAGACAATATGAGATTTCGTGCAGCACTAAAGCATGAAGGATATTACTAAAACAGTGGCAAAAGTTTTGCAAGCAAAAGACATCTAGCTTAGAAGCTTGTTCTAATCGAGTATGCATTTATCAGCTTTTTTTTTTTTTTTTTTTATAATTGGGGGAAGGGGGATTCGAACCCTGCTCTTTAAGCAGGGGGATTATGCACCAACCAATGAGACAAATGCTCGGGTGCAAGTATGCATTTATCAGCTTGACATGAAAAGTTTATTCAAATTAAAATTATTCTCCCCCTACTCATGAAAAAACATGTTAATGTGCAACAAGACAATCAAGCACACAGTCAAGTTCTTCACAATTGATATATATGCAAAAGGTAAATAAAGCTTGAAAGCTTTATCATCCAAAATTTTGTGCATAACAGCATTCCAAAACTAATTTTGTAAGTAATCACTTACAGCGCAAAGCTTCCTGGCACTTTTCCCCGCTATTCTTAAATTGTCAATAGTTTCTTGGTGATAGTCACTGTCTAACCCAGAAAAATCAAACCTTGCAACTGTAAATGAAGACTACAATTAGACATGAAGGATAAATAGGAGATGCCTAGAAAATCAAAATGCATAATGGAAGAAGCATATATAGATTACCTGACATTCCAGCCTTTATGCATGCTTCAATTACCTCAACAGAACGTGACTTTGGTCCAAGGGTGCCAACTATTTTTGTCAGTGATGGCAGGAAGCTCTGCCAAGTTCACACAAATAAAATTATTAGAACAACTAACGATTAGAAGGCCAATTAATGTAATAAAAAAGGCATAATTAGGAAAAAACCTAGCTTGAGTTAGCCAGGAAGTAATCAAAACGCAACGTAGACTGAGTTTCAACCATGTTTTCATTTATCCTCTCCAATTGTCAGAAGCTGCATCCCTTCAATCTGTTAAATAAATTTCATACTTTAAAACTCATTTCTGGTATATTTTTTAGAAATTCGTCCTTGACCCTAAAATCGTTCTTGTAGTAGTTTGCAGCAGTATTATGAGAGGAATAAAATCTGAAGTCAAGATGATAGGATTAACCTCGTATTGGTGGCAGGGTCTAAGGTTAATCTTATATTAGTAGAGTGTTGTAGAGAATCTTGGTTTGATGGCAGGATGGGGTTAGTTAAGAGGTCATTTCTTATACCTTTTTCACACATTGGATGACGTCTACCCTTCTGTCACAATGTCTGCACTAACAGGTTGTCAGTAGAATACACCCCAACTCTCTTTACTAGAAGGTAAGCAAGCACGTTTTCATTGCTTGAAATATTTGCATTTTTTCATTGCTTGCAATATTTGCATTACTTAATGGCATCCTTGGCCTCATTATGGAAACTTAATTCTTACCTCCTGATCTGTCTGCCTCAGTTTCTTACTTCCAATTTCACACTCCCTTTATCCTACTTTCTACATTTAACTCTCTATTTCCCACTTCCAATTTTCAATTCACCTGCCACAGCGTTCAAATCTCTAAAGCCTACCCGAATCCTCCTATCTATCCTCCCTACATCATCCACCTCACTTAGTTGCAACACCGCTGAAGTACCTTTCTACACAAACTAAGACATAATGCTAACTTGCATTGAATATTTTCGCAGAAAAACACTCTAAACTCGAATCAAAGACAATTAGCTAGAGAAGCATGGCAATGCCAAGATAAGCCTATTATGACTACTCAAACACTCTAATTTGCTGATGAAAGAGAAATGCAAGAAGAGAAATGAAGCAAAAACTTTAAACATTTAGTAATATTCCATCATATCGAAACTGCAAGAAGAGAAACCCTTCACTGAAAAATAAGCCGAAGAAGTAAAGGAAGCAGAATTACTGCTGAGTTCATACCAATTTGGAAGAAGTTAGAACAGAGGAGAGCCTGACAGGGCCTTCAACCACCATTTGTCCCCCTTGCATTGTCCACAGAATTCGGAGTGAGAGAGGCGAAGAGGAAGAAGTAGGTAGTTAGTTAAGGTAAGGAGTAAGGAGTAAGGAGTAAGGAGGTAGCTTTTGGCGGGTAAAAAACCACAGCAGCCAAATGAACACTATATAGGCAGTAGGTGGGCAGGTACGTCTACGGGGAACAAAATCAGATTACCAAACACCCCCGTGCCTCCGCTCCCCTTTCAACTGTTATTATTGCGCTCAAATACGGACGCAAGTCCAACTGTCTTTCGCCCCCTGGCCCTTGGCCCTTGGCCCTTGGCCCCGGAGGTCTATGTTTCAACCTTTCGCTTCACCTACCCGCAAGCGCCAGCCAACTATTCCTTTCTCTTTTCAGAATTTAGATCATGGGACCCACGAAAAATGGGTAGCTGCATGCATCTTATGGACTCAAATGCATTGCTTCTTACCAAAAACAATGCATAGCTTTAGATAATTTATGTATATCAAAAAAGAATTTAATTATTATTAACAAGTAAGAGAATATAACCAAATAACTTTTAATATAATTCTAGTAAAAGAAGGTTAAAAACAAGTCCAGCAAATAAATTTAACAAATTAATATAAAGTTGGACGAAATTGAAGTAACAAAAGAAGGAAAAACCTTGTTTGAGAATTAAGTATGTTGTATGCATATGCACTAGATCGTATTCATTTGTGTCACCTATTAATTAGAATTGGATAGGTCTAGCAATTGGACCGATTGATCCGATGATGTGATCCTTTGACTCAGTCAGATGCAATTATTTGCATCGTTTATGCATTTAACTTGAAGTGACCTATGGTTTACTCATTTAAGTTGAAGGCAAATGTGGTAAAGGCCTAATTAACCAAAGACATTGGCCAGATGTAGTTCGTTTACAACACTTGCATCTCTATGACCCACAGGTTATGTTCATTTCTCTTTACAAAGCCTAAAATTTCAACCAAATCATATTTTATTATTGAATGGATTATATCAACCTAATACTTTCAACCAAAGAAAGCAATTTGGGTACCAAAATCAAGGAAGAAGTAATATTTTCTTCAAGGTTAGATGCTCTAGAACACAAAATAAAGAATGGGTAATTTTTATGTCAAAAGTTGTATATACTCATTTGAATCAGAAATTTGATTGCCAATTTCTACGTGACACTCATTTGAGTTTTATTGATATCTCTTGATTATGTAAAATTGATTTATGTATTCATGCTTCAAGTTGCATAATCTCGAAAGATGTATGAGCTTAAAATTGAGTATGCATCTAACCTTGCTCTTGAATGCTTGATAGGATCTTGATATAAATATACACACATACTTGGTGATAAAAATTCCTTATTGTCTTGAGAAATATATTTATGCTTCAATTTAGAGGAAGCATGAGATTTTAAGCATGACTTTACACATGAATGTTTGATATTGATGGTACCATACGTTATGAAATTGTTATTTGTGCTTACTTGATTAAATTGTATTAGTACATAAACTTAAGGGAAGCATATGAAGCTTAATAATCTTGAGACTTTGAAAACCATTTTTGCAAAGATAAAAGTCTTAAAATTTGAAAATTGTTTTAGCAAGTTTTAATGATCAAAACTTGCTTATACAAGCAAACTAACTTGCAATAATTTTAATTCCTGAAAGTTCTTAATGCAAGTTTTCAAGGAGCTTTCAATAACAAATCTTGCCTTGGGACAAATTTAGGCATGAAAAACCATTTAGACATGCTCAATTGTCATATCAAACTTTTCTAAATGCTTAAAGAGTGTAAAATTGCATTTGAAACACTTTTACTCATTCTAGTAGCCCGTTCAAAGAAAATGGAGTTTCAAGAGTTCTGTTTCCTTGATACTAAGGCAAATGACCACTTTAATAACTTTTGCCTTATCATTTGAAATTTATTCACTACACTCTATGCTTCTCTTCATTACTTTGCCCATTTTTTATTATGACAAAAAGAGGGAGAGATCATGGAGACATGGATAAAGGGGGAGAAATATATGTAGATATTCATATTGTATTGTTACTATATGGGAATCAAACAAAAAGAGGGAAATTTTTTTAATGCACATACACAAGACACAAACTTATTTGGTTTCTCAATCTTACCCCTATTGCATATATTTAGGGAAAGCTTCGGTATTTTCTTGTTAAAACTCTGATACAAACAGTTGTAACTCATTAGACCTTGTAGTTCTACTAAAGAGAAAGGACGTGTTGCAATAAGTGAACATAATGCGCTAAAGGCGGTAGAAAGGAAGACTAAAGCAGTCTTTGAAATGTATGTGCTTTGATGGCAGGTAGGGGAGAAAGCGATGGACGATGAGAAGAGCTGAGTAGATGTCACAGCCCAATCCCAAGCTATGACCGACGTGTTGGCCCAATAGGCATAACCCACTAGACCCAAGCAAGCATTTATAAGAAAACTTGTTCATTAGTTCATATATCACCCGTCTTTCTTTAATATCCATAATTCGTAATTTTTCAATAATAATTTCTTTGAAAATAAATCTTGACCACCAAACATATACCATCCTCAAAATAATGTTATTACTTGCCAACTTATGACGACATTATTAATCAAACTAAACATACAGTGTTTACAACAAATCTCACAATTTACATTTAAACAACCACATACACATGCAAAAAACTCTTGACTACTAGCGGAGTGACTCTGGGCATAGGTACTATCACTGACTGTCATGGTAAACCTACCAATGATGAGTATGAGGGAGCACCTTAACCTAAGATCCAACTACCTCTGAATCTGAAAACCAAAACATGAAGTTGAAAAGAATGAGTATAAACCTAGTGAGTGAACATAGGAAGGGAACAAGCAAATGATACGGAAGGTTTTATATAACACGATGCACTTAAGTTAGAAACAATGCAATTTATATTTCAAAGACCAAACCCAATGCTATGTTGTCTTTTAACTCAATTTGAAAACATTTAGGAATTCCAACCATCAACATTCAATGCAATCACATTTCATTTCTCCAACATTTCTATAGTATGTGTAAACATGTGTATAAGAATTTATGTATATATATATATATATATATATATATATATATATATATATATAGATATCTATAGATATTTTCAAACATACATCGAAGACATCTAGCTCACTCCCAAAAATAGTCAACATGGTTTTGTGCATACAACAACCAACCTCAACTCAGTTCATGTGCACTCCCACACCGCACATAGCTATTATTGTCATGTGCACTCCCACTCTGCACATAGTTATTATCGTTATGTGCACTCCCACACTGCACATAGTTATCATCGTCATGTGCACTCCCACACCGTACATAGTTATTATCACCATGAGCTCTCATACCGTACACCACCATTACCGTCATGTGCACTCCCACACTGCACACGCACAGTTATAACTGTCATTTAATAATACCTCTCAAGCCATAACATATATAACAACACGTAACAAGAATCTTTGCATATTAATACCTTCCACATAGTTCATTATTTTTGGTCATATACAGGGTTGCACAATCAAACATCCAAGGAAATAATATTAACCGTCATACCATTAGTTTAAAACATCCCAAGATTCTCAATGCATCACACACCACAATTTAATGGGCAATTCAATATAATATTTCAAACAGTTGATTCATCACATTATACATTTTTACAACATAGGGATATCACTCAACAAAGGCTTGTTCCCATGCATATTTTAAAAGAGTCAAATAAAAATATTCAAGTATTTCACTCAAACACATATGCATTTGTCCAAAACATTTTGAATGCAAGTTCACTCACATTTTTTTTTTATCAACTCTAAACCTCAATTAGTGCTCCAAGTGGAAATGTAGGGTCTCGTTGGAACCTATCACACACAATTAGCATCACAACCAACCTAATTCAGATGAATATAAATCCAAATGTTATTTTCATAATTAAACTTTACTAGTTCTTCCTAACTAATTTTCAATTACCATTTGACTAGTCAACCTAATACTAACTTCGCCATTTTCATAACACTTCATTTATTTCTTCCATTTTTCAGCACTATATCATCATTATAATTCATAACTCCAAACTTAATTAATTCCCTTAGTGACATCTTACACCAATACAATGCACTTTATCAATTTAGTCATCCACACCACTAGTTAAACCATGAATTACCATGATTATTAATCATTTCTCCCTCCAACAATCTCAACCAATCAAAACAGCCCCTAATTCTAGTTCCAAGCATCAATTTACTTGTAAATTTACAAAGTCAACATTCTAGCCATTAGCTAGTCATTTATTTTTATCACTTTAGTCACACTAGTGATAAATACTCACCTTTTGACCACAATATAATCCACCAACAATAAAACAGCCCACAAATCTAATTATTGACCATCATTAACAAACTTAAAAATCAACCTTAACCCATTACTCACCTTGGTGGACTTGTAGTTAATTTTCCTTAGTAAGGATAGCTTTTGAAGGTGTTGTGAGGACTAAAATGAAGAAGAAGTCTTTCAAGAGTTTTTTTTCAAGCTAGTTTAAGGAGTTTCTCTCTCTAAAAATGTTCAACTAGTGAGAGAAAATGCAAAGGGAAGACTTTTGGGGGGTTTTGAGCTAAAAAAGTTGAAGAGTACAAAAAATCCTATGAAAAAATGTACAAAAACATAAAATTTGGAGTTAATATGAGAAAGTTATGAAGATTTCAAGAATGGCCTCCATGGAAGAATAAAGGGTTTGCAACGAGGAGAAGAAATGAGAGGAAGAAGAAGAAAATGATGGAAAGTTAGGGTATTTATACCAAGGGTTGACAAAAGTTTCAAATATTTATGAAAATGCCATTAATAAGTTGACTTTGTCTTCTTTTTCTTTTTTTGTGCAATCTTTTTACTCTTTTGACATTGAAAAAAGGTCCACAATAGATTAGAGGTACTCGAGTTTATGAAAACTTAAAAATTTAGACTTGAGATCTAAAATTATCATTTTACCCTTAAAGTGGAAATCTCTCTCTCTCTCTTTTTATATTTATATAAGAATAATTTATTGAATCCCGAATATAAAATATTTGCTAAGACTCACCAAGAAGAAGATGAAACTACCCTTGGTCCACGTCACCACTATTACGTTACTTTACGCGTATATTAAAATTTCGGGTATCACAATAGAGAGAATAGTTGGAATAGCTTTTAAAAAGTTTTGAAGATAGTCTCTACTGAATTTATGATTCTTTCTCCTTGTCCTCCAACCTCAAAGGCTCTCATATTTATATTGAACAATAGTGCTTTCTTAAGAATAATTGGGAGAATATGTTCAATCATGGAGAACGTGCTTGTCATAGAAGAGCACGTTAAAGAATGACTTATTGGATATGAAGCTCAATCATGAGAGAACGTGCTTATCATGAAAGAACAAAATAAAGAATAGATTATGGAATATTAAGAAAATGACCATATAGTTGGGTAGTGAGTGTTAGTTTTGGGTAATGGAGTATTGTCATTTGATAATGCATCACATGTACTTTTAAGGAAGAAAGAAAGAAAAAGGTAAAGCATATGTATTTTAAGGAAAGGTTAAGAGAAAGTCGTCTTAACTATCTCCATATCCAAGCCATCAAGCGAAGCTTTCTAGAACATCTTAAATATGAAAGTAACTCATAAGCCTTGTCACTCGTTTTGAGTTCCTTTGACTTCCCCGTATAAATAGTTGTTCCATGCTTGTTCTTAGGCGCATCTGCACTTGGAACGCCTTTGGGTGTTTTCGCGCTTGGAACAACTTGGGGTGCTTCCACGTTTAAAATGCCCTTAGATGCTTCCTCGCTCAAAACGCCTTCGAGCATTTCTACACTCGAAACGCCTTTAGGTGCGTTAACGCTTGGAATTTCCTTGTGCGTCTTCACGTTCAAAACACCCCTGAGTATTTCTACGCTCAGAATGCCCCTAATGTATTTTTTTTTTCTATAACACAATACTTCAAAAATAATAGTTAGCCAAAATTGACTATCTACATTTTGCCTTTTACATAAAAATTCTTATAAGGAATTTTATGCATAAAATAAGAAGATGCACATAAAATAAGCAAAGCAAGGCTTATGTACATATATATATTTTTGTTTTTAAAGAATAAAAAATAGCTTGCAAATTTATACATTTATTATTATTATTATTATTATTATTATTATTATTATTATTATTATTATTGTGCATTACGCATTTAGGAACGTCCTTAGGCTCTTTCGCTCTTGGAATGACTTTGGGCGCTTCTATGCTTGGAATGCCCCTGCATGAGAATTTTATTATTGAATAAAAATAAAAAATAAAAATTTCAATCAAAATAATATTTTTTTAAATATCAATCATGTAGATTTTAAATTAGATAAAAGTGATTAGATTTAATCATAATAAAACAACATGTGATTCAAGTCAAAATAAGACTTAAAAAAGATTTAATCCAAAGTGCTGAAACTTCGTAATTGATAATAGATTATTAAAAAAGTGAAGTCAACATTAAAGAATCAATCTTCAGTTACCCTTTTAGCTGTGTAACCTAGCCAATTTGTTGGTAATGACAGCATCAAACTACATTGTTTGCTCAACAATTTCCTTCCTCTCTTTGGTTGAAACATCATGGGCTATCTCAACTCAGTATCTCATGCATTGAAACCCTTTTCTCACCTTTATAGTTTCATTATTTGCGTAACATCATTATTTCTAGTTGATCAATATTTTTTCTTTTATTCATTGATTTTGCAATTCTTTATGTTATTTAGTCTTTTCTTTATTTTTTTATACAAGAATTGTAATGTCATAAAGATGTACTTTGATATGGGAGTTTCGACAAAACAAACACCTTTTAAAGTTGCCAAAGTAAGTAAAGTTGTTATTACAACGTTAGCTTCATCATCTTATGTTGAGTGCCATGACTTGTAGATTATGTTTGCTCTTTATATTTTTCTGATGTGGTCCATAATGCATGTATGTATTTATTCTTGTTTTATTTATTTATTTTTGTACTATGAAATCATTCTAAAATTGTTTATTCCGTTAGGCAAATAAATGTTAAATAACAAAGAGATATAAAAAGATTTGTTAAGAAAGATCTAAAGTGTTTGTCAAACCCTGCTTTGTAAAATAATTATAATGTCATTCACATGCTCGATAGAATGTTTATATACTTAGGAAGTTCGAGAAATCGTTAAAAGACAATATTGCCCCTAATGGTACCATTGAGTTGATTAAGCCTTGAACTAGTTCAAATAGGAATTTTAAGGTGAAATTAAGAGTTTCACAGTTCAGGATGACTCAAAATGGTAATTCGAAGTTCGAAGTTCAATTCGAAGTCAAATCGGAATTTTCACTATCTAGGGGCAAAATCGTAATTTTTCCAGCCACAGACAAAATTTGAGATTTTGAGAGAATTTAGATCATATTTGACAAATTGGAGAATGGTATGAGTATAAGGGATGAAAAATATATCTATGGGTAATTTTTTAGTTTTTGGGGTAAAAATGTCATTTTTCACTTTACGAGGGTAAAAATGTAATTTTTAAAAATTTACTCCACCAAAACTTTGAAAAAGTCTAGAAATTTTATGGAAGACATGGATAAGTGAAGAGGATTGAGTGGTAGAAAAAGAAAGTAAAAAAGATAGCTAAAAAAAATAAAATAATAAAATATTCAAAAGGTAAATAAAATAATAATATTTTATTAAGCCTATTAAAAGGCTTGAAAATTCCAGAATTCTTCATTGGGAGGGTCAGCCAAAACCAGCAGGAGAGAGAGAGAAATAAGAACAAACCCTAGAGTGAGAAAATTCAAAGAAAAAGTGTGATTTTTCAAGGAATCAAGTGTTTAAAGGTATGATTTTTCAAGCTTAGCTTAATATTTATCATTTCCATGCATTTCTCCTTATTTTCCATGGTTAAATTATGTGTTTTGATGATGGATTCAAATCTGATCATATGGGTTTAGAGAGAGAAAGTTGTTAGATTAATTTGATTTTGAACTATGTTAGTGTTTAGTGTTAGTTTAGCATGTTTATGAGTAAAACAACAAGAAAAATGTTCATTTTCTCCATGAATTTCTCTAGGCCGAATCTAGCCAATGGTGTGTGAGGATGAGGTTGACTTTATTTTAAGAGAATTAGATGGAAAAATGATGAATTATGAGGTTGGAAATTAAATGGGAATTTTTGGTGCAAAAAATTAAAATTTTTACCCACTAGGGGTAAAAGCGTAATTTGTGGTCTGAACTGATAAATTGCACCACATTCACAGTCATTGAGGTATTTTGGATATAATTGGATAATTGAAATCGAAATGGATGGAATTGGAGTTGAATTGGAGATTTTAGAAATTTACACCTTGTATAGGCGAGTTAGGTCGGACACTGTGATTAAGTGATTGTCCAAACATTTCACACCCTATCTAGTGCATACGCATGGATAAGAGCTTGAAATAATATATATTGATTTGACACAAATTATTGAATTTTTTGTGTCATGTATTGTGGATAGGTGGTGAGCTATCTGATACGGGTAAAAGACTACACCCGAGGATCAAAAATAGGAGTATATCTACTCCTAGTATAGTGAGTAAACTTACTATCGTCTTAATTATCTAGAGTAGATTTATTTAATTGTGTGATTTTATGAAAAAATGGTTTAATTGGAAAATTATTGTGTTTTATGAGAAAATGAGATTTTATAAAATAATTTTTTAAAATTTTTGAAAATTTAATAATGATTTCAAAAATAGAGTAATTGGAGACCTATACTATGATTGTGTTGTTTATCCATGATTTTACATTAAATGACTTATGATAAATGTGGGTATGATTGGTTATTTTTATGATTTAAAGAATATGTGAACTGTTTTGATTTGCCTTGAATGTGTTAAGTGAGTCATGTCATACTATTGTGATTTTATTGGTTGGTGGATTATAAAGTGGGCACTACAGTGACGGGGGTTCCGCGGGTCAGTCTAATTAAAGGGGCACGGTTTCCAATTATTGAGCTTACCTCGATTGGAGAGGCGCGTAGGATAACTCCCGAGGTAAGATTTGAGTACACTTCACGCTGGCCACCACATGAAACTAAGACTTAGCCAACGCCGAGGAATGGCTGTGTTGTCAGAGGTGAAATGTGTTTGTGTGTGTGATAATAAACAGCCTTGGCGGTCTCGGTAAGATACCTTCGCGAGGTATCCCCGAGAATGAATTTTTGACAAGGGCCAAGTTTTTGAAAAATACATAAGCCATGTTGAGTAATTGGATGAAATCCAATTATTTATATGGGTTGGGATGAATTATTTTAATTGTCTCTTATTACTCGGTTTTAGATTATTTTGATGATGTTTGTCTACTCACTGGGATTTTATAATCTCACCTCTTCTTCCTATACATTTTTCAAGCTCAGAATAGGCAGTAGACTGTTAATTGCATCGAGAAGTAAATTTCGGAGTTGCATCCTAGAAAGCAAGGTTATAGACTTAAACCTTCTCAGTTATTTGGGGGCCCACGTGTCATTGTAATTTAAATTGCATACTCCCGTTTTCTATAATACAGTATGTATAAATTTATTTTGTTTTTATGTGCAGAAATTAATTTTTGATGTTTCAAATATATATATATATATATATATATATATATATATTGTTTTACATTAAAATAGATTATTTTAATTAATATTTTTATTTTATTTTATTATTCAAAAAAAAAGAAAGAAAAAAGAGAGAGGAATGGAAAAACTGGTACAAAAGCCTTGCGAGGTCTCGAAAGGCATTCGGGGAAAAAATGTTTGTCGAGGCTTCGCGGCGGTTGTCACGGGCTCGATGGGAGTTTCGAGTCGTGACAATGTTAAACTCCTACTAGGAAAATAATTCCTCAAGGTCTATAAATAGAAGAGATTAGTTTTGTAGGAATTCACAATCAATTTTTCTATAATTTCTCTCTAAGTTTTTTTTAAACAAGTAAATTCTCTTTACAATAATATTGTGTTTTTTATACTATTTGTTCTCATTTTTTAAAAATTATTATTATTTTTATTTCATTTGTAGTAACGCAGCTTTCATAAGGAAGAAAGGGGAAAATTTTATTAATGCTACTAGATAGCTTTCCCTATAGAGGATTTTTTTTTATGTATATGTTTAGGGGAGTTTCCTCACTTGGAATGCCCTTGGACGCTTTTTTACTTGGAACGCCCGAAACACTTAGTCTAGTTTGTCCCTTGCATGAAAATATTATTATTAAAAAAATAAAAATTTCATGCATGATTGAAGTAGTGAAATTAATGACAAACCTTGAGTTTTAAGATATCCATAGAGTAAAACCAAATTTATTGTGTATTTTGATGGTGTAAACGCTTTGATATCGATAATAGTGTATTATTCAAAAGTAGGTAATTTTAATTCAACATATAAGAAAACTATCCACTCAAATATTGTAATTTCGAGAAAAATACCTAAACCCAACTTCATGATTTTTTTTAGTGATTTATACACATATCTTTATTTGTTTTGTTTGGCATAAAGATAGGAGTAATCAAACAAATATGGGGCAAAGATAAAAATAAGCAAATGAACATGGAATATTAATGCATAGGTAAGAATGATAATGAATTAATACTTATCTAGTTGTCTTTGTTGTTTGTAGGAATTTTGTTGCCTCATCTTATGGCCAAGACTAGTTTTATCCTAAAAGTTAGTTATAGTGAGTCTAGTAGGGCTACTCTGGGAAAAAAAAAATAAAGAATACCACTGCAGCTTCTCTTTCTAAGAAAATACAACTAGCGAGAATTAGTGAAGTTCCTTCTATACCTGAAAATTGGGATGATGGTGTCATCAGGGAAGGAGGAGAAGATAGCTTCTGGGAAACAATGCGTGAAAAATAAGTGGATAGGCATCCATGTGCGTCTGCTGGCTATCATTGGGATCATATTTATAATTAAACTGCTCTAGATAAAAGGTGTTCCATCTTAGAAGCATTATTATTGAAATTCATATTTGAATGCAGTAAATTCTCACTTCTTGTCACTAAATTTGGATCCTACTCATTATTGGTCTAAGGTTATGATGAATGAGTAAAGAAAGTATTGAAAAATCCCGCTTACGTGACTACTAATAACAATGCTAAAGTCCTTGATACTGTAAGAATCACCACTAAACTCTGTATTTGTAAGGAAACTAGAATTGAAGTATGTCTTGCTATTATTGCACGATGGAAAACCTTTTCACATATTATGGTTACTGCTTAGGGAGATTTTACTTTTACTCTTGAAAATGAGCGCATTCTTTTGGAACTTCCTTGTGCTAGGCTAGACGACTTTCGTTCCATTATACTTTCGAGGGAAGTATAGAGTGTCAAAGAATTCTTTATAAACTTTTTTAAGAGCCAAGTTAAAGCTTCCAAAGTAACGCACTTCTCCAACTAGCTAGGACTCTTTTATAAGAAATTCAATATTAAAGGATAGAGCAATCCTCCTATATATCCAAATCACGCTCATGAGTTAGTGGCTTTGTTAATCATATGGTTGGCTTGATATGTCCCCCTCGATTGTCCAGATATTGATATCTCTTCTTCAGTTATTCCTTATGCGATTAAGATTGCTAAGGGTATGAGTTTTCTTCTTGCTCCACTATACTTAGGATTTGTGTATAAGAGGTTAGACTTGTATCACTCTAAAACTGTTGAATCAATTGGTTGCTACAGAGAATTAACTTATGTATATATATTATTTATTCAAATGTGTTTATGGGAGAGATTCCGTAGTTATGCCCCCACTCCTAACATGTATCAGCCTTTTGTGTTTTCCTCTACAAGTCAAGCTCTAAGGGACAATTGTAAGGCTTGAGCGTAGCATTACCAAACTTCCAAGGACAACATTCTTAAGGTGTTGGGTGAGGTAGATCGAGTTAATGTAAAGCCATATGTGAGATCAAATAATGGTTTTGGTGATCCAACTATTTATTACAATAGGCGACCATTTAAGACTGGAAATTTGAGCTCGTGCAGATTAAACTTCTTAGTGTGGATTCATTTTTGTCAATTGTCTTCCTTGATTGAAACAACTAGCTCAGGTGCTGATAGGGATTCATTGTTTGTCGAAGTATACTCTTTTTATAGAGTGGTGCGCCAATTTGGATATGATCAACTAGCTCCACTTAAACCCCCTATTCTTGAAAACTTCTCTTCTTGTACTTCCCTATTTCTTATTTGCGTGCTCAATCATAATGTGGATAAGTTCTAAAATAGCGTTGCCCTAGCCTTTGACATAATAGGTGCTTATACTGCTAGTTGGTATGTTTATTGGGGAGATTGTCTTCAAGAATGGACTCATTTGTTGTACCTAATCCTAAGGTGCAATTACATGTTTCTTCCATTAGCAGTAATGATGTGTGGCTTCGCTTTATTCACTCTAAGAGGAATAAAACCTCTAGTCAGGTAAGCTTGTTTCTTACTCTTTTTATCTCTTTTTTCATTATATCCTCACTTTGATATTGAACTTCTCTTTTCTTTTTTTAGGGAAAGTCAACTCCAAGTGGAGAGGTGGAAGGACTAAATATCTCAGAGTTTGAAAGTGGAGAAGAATCATGTGACCACACGAATGATTATGAGTCTAGTGATAAGTCAATTGAGGAAAGACTTCCCAAGCATGAATATTTGAGTTTAAGAGGCGAAGTGGATGGTAATGCTATATAAGAAGGTCTGATAGGTATAACCGATTTTCTACCTTCTACTATACAAAATGTTGGTGGTGATGAAATGAATGCCACTATTGGAGTCGATGGTGATGATGTGGATGCCATTACTAAAGTTGATTAGATTGTTCTTGGGTATGGCTTTGGAACGCCTTAGCATAACAATGCAAGTATCATTTCTATAAGAACCTTTGGAGTTACTCAAAGCATTCATAACAACTTTGGAATTGATGTTACTCTTGGTGTTACTCACTGCGATTTTTTTTTTTTGAGGTGTTCTGAATGTTACATGCAATGCTTTTTCTCCTAAGGGTGTTCTGAATATTATTTGCAATGCTTCTTCTTTTAGGGGTGTTCAAATTCTACTTGCAATACTTTTTTTCTTGGGGGTGTTCTAAATTCCACTCACAATTTTTTTTCTTCTATTGGAGTGTTCTGAATAGTACCCGTAAGGCTTCTTCTTCACCTTAAAGGTATTCAAAATAGCTCAAACATTATTTATTTAAATATTGTTATGCCTATTTTTTACTACTCACTGTGTGATCTTTTTTTTTAGTGGTAGAACATGGAAATGATGCTTCTAACACTCATTTGGAATACGTTAATGGCATTTCAATCTTGTTGTAACACTTGCAGCTTTTAGAGCATATCTATAAAGTAGAAGGTGAATTTTGACATATTAAAGGTAAATTCATGAACAAAACTATTATGGATAGATTAAGTAATGCCTTCGAGATTGCTTTATTCTTATAGGTAATCATTCCTTTTAAAGAATTGCAATAGATGGTTGTTCTTATGGAAAATGTTCTCAACTCTGGTTGTCGAATTAAACGTCTTGACACTTGTATAGCCAAGGCCAAAAGATACATTATGATGAGGATTAACAAACTTAGCATAATGGTTGCGATAAAAGAGCTTGATGTAAAGAATATGGAGTTGTAAAGGAGATTAGACAACCTCTCCAATTTTGAGAATGACATATCTTCCTCCCTTCTGAACTTCATACTTAACTAACTTGTTCTTGTTTTTCTTTTTTTGACATTGTAGAGTTTTCCATCATAAATATTTACTTTACTTTCTTTGTGGTTTTATTGAGATACTCTATTCCACATTTTATTCTTTGCAAACATATGAAAGTTTCACAAGTATAGTTATGTGTAGTCAAAAAGGATTCTCAACGTCATTTTAGGGAGAATAATTCTCAACCTAGTATGAAGGAGAATAACATATCTTTTATATGAGCATTTAAAGCTGCGACGTATTTGTGAACAACAAGATATGGCCAAGAAGTGAGTGATAAAGCTAGCGGTCAATAACATAATATCATTACAGCTAGATTATGAGCATTAAAGCTTACGGTTGAAATATGAAATATATGGTGAAAGATTTGAGCAACAAAGCTTGCGACCAAGTGCAACAATAATATTACAGCCAAAGTAAGAGAGATAAAGCTTGCTACTGAAAATGAATTTAGTTTAAAATATCACAAGATAGCCAAAATGGAAACGATAAAGCTGCGGCTAAAAATGTCTTTGCTTTAAAATATACAAGACAATTTAAACGAAAGCTGAGTTTGAGAAGTCATTCATGAAAAAAGACAAATAGTGGGTGGCATTCTCATACATGATACTTCTTAATGTACTAGAAATTGACTGGTGCTATAACAGCATTGGTCTTTGGATTCTCTAACTTGTAATATCCACTTTTGTTCACCTTAGGAACAATGTATGGTCCTTCCCACTTTGGACTAAACTTAGCTATAGATGTTCCTCTTCTAATATGTTTTGCTACATGGAGTATTAAGTCACCCACTTCAAAGCTTATTTTCCTTATCAGCTTGTCATATGCCATACTCAACCTTCTTTGATACGTGAAGAAGTTTTTCTTAGTTTTATCCTTTTTTTGAAATGTGGAGAAGTATCATTGTCCATTTCAGAATCTAGGGCCAATCTTACTGATGGAAATAAGATTTCCACTAGTAGAATAGCTTCTGTCCCATATATTAAAGAAAAAATAGGAACGTTAGTAGCTGCTCGTTTAAAAGTTCTGTATGCCCATAGTGCCATAAGAACAGCATCATGCCATATCTTAGGATCGTCATGTACCATTCTACTCAATACTTTGAGCTAGAGTCTTGTTAGTGGCCTCAGCTTGACCATTCCCTTTAAGGTAATAAGTGACTTCACATGTTGACATCGTAAAAGGCTAAGTGTTCTCTTACACTAAAGTTAACAAATGGAGTACCATTATTTGACAAGATATGCTTGGGTATTCTAAATCTACATATGATGTTCTCTTTAATGAAGTTGGCCACAATCGGTCCAATTGCTTTCTTCAAGGGAACAACTTCTACCTATTTGGTGAAGCACTTCGTTGCTACAAGTATCCATATATGTCCTCTAGAAGGGGAACTGATAGGCCCAACCAAGTCAAACGCCCAAGTATGGAAAGGTCAAGGTGTGATGATGCTATGGAGTACTACAGTTGAAGCATGTATGGCATTTTCATGGACTTGGCATTCATGGCATTTCCTTGCGCAATTTATTGCATTTGCTTCCATAGTAGATTAGTAGTATCCAAGATCCAACAATTTTTAACAAAGCTTTCTCCCCCTTTCATGTTCTCCACTACTTTTAGCGTAAACTTCTTCCATGAAGGGATTTATATCAGTAGGAGAAACATACTTCAGTGGACATCTCACGAATGATACTCGGAACAACTCATTTCTTTTAAGGAAGAAGTGTTGAACTTTTCTCTTTAATTGTCTTACATCTTGAAAATTTGTTGGAAGAACTCTATTTTAAAAATAGTCAATGTAAGGTCTAGGCCAATCATCACACTTCCTACAAAATGACATTCACACACATCTGAAGGTTCTGAACACTTGGGACAAGACTATTGAAGCACATCTTTAGACATAGTCAGCCAAAAATACCTTACTCTGTAGAGCAACCGGTGTAACAGTGGTCATTCTTCTCCACTCCATTATTCATGTATTGCTTTCAATCTTTCCTCTACTTCATGCTTGAAAATACATCTAACTAATACTCCATTGCTTCCCCTATAGTATAACACACCATGGATAAGGGTAAAGTGCTTTAATTGTGAGATAGCAGTAAAGCTTGCATTGAGCAGGTCTCTTATTATAACTGTGCGCCAATCCTTTTCTTCATAAGTGGGAGGTTGTAACATCTCACTAAATGGACATGTAAGTCTTCTTGTGATACCCCAAATTTTAATATACGCGTAAAATAGCATAATAGTGGTGACATGGACCAAGGGTAGATTTCGTCTTCTTCTTGGTGAGTCTTAGCAAATATTTTATATTCGGGATTCAATAAATTATTTTTATATAAAAAATAAAAAAAAAAGAAAAAGAGAGAGATTTTCACTTTAAGGGTAAAATGGTAATTTTACATCTCGAGTCTAAATTTTTAAGTTTTCATAAACTCAAGTACCTCTAATCTATTGTGGACCTTTTCTCAATGTGAAAAAAGTAAAAATATTGCACACAAAAAAAAGAAAAAGAAGACAAAGTAAACTTGTTAATGGCATTTTCATAAATAATTGAAACTTTTGTCAATCCTAGGTATAAATATCTCAAATTCCAGCACCTTTCAGCACTTTCTCCTTCTTCCTCCCATTTCTCCTCCCCATTTCAAACTTTTCATCTTTCATGGAGGCCATCCTTGAAACCTCCATAACTTTTTCATATTAACTCCAAATTTTGTGTTTTTGTTCACTTTTTCATCGAATTTTTCACGCTTTTTCACTTTTTCACGACAAAAACCCTCACAAAGTTTTTCCTTTACACTTTCTCTCACTAGCTGAATGTTTTTAAAGAGAGAAACTCTTCAACTAGCTTGAAAACTCTTGAAGGAATTTTTCTCATTTTAATCCTCACCAAAGAAAATTAACTACAAGTCCACCAAGGTGAGTAATGGGTTAGGGTTAATTTCTAAGTTTGTTAATGATGGTTAATAATTAGATTTGTGGGTTGTTTTATTGTTGATGTATTATGTTGTGGTGAAAAGGTGAGTGTTTATTAATAGTGTGACTAAAGTAGTGAAAATAAATGACTAGCTAATGACTAGAATGTGGGCTTTGTTAATTTACAAGTAAATTGATATTTGAAATGGGAATTAGAGGCTATTTTGATGGGTTGAGATTGTTGGAGGGAGAAATGATTAATAATTATGGTAATTCATGGTTTAACTAGTGGTGTGGATGACTAAATTAGTAAAGTGCATTGTGTTGGTGTAAGATGTCACTAAAAGAATTAATTAAGTGTGGAGTTATAAATTATAAGGATGATATAGTGCTGGAAAATGGAAGTAATAAATGGAGTGTTATGAAAATGGAGTTAGTATTAGGTTGAGTAGTCAAATGGTAATTGAAAACTAGTTAGGAAGAACTAGTAAAATTTAATTATGGAAATAGCATTTGGATTTATATTCATGTGAATTAGGTTGGTTGTGATGCTAATTGTGTGTGATAGGTTCCAATGAGACCCCACGTTTCCACTTGGAGCACTAGTCGAGGTTTGGAGTTGATAAAAAAAAATGAGTGAGTGAACTTGCATTTAAAACGTTTTGAAGAAATGTGCATGTGTTTGAATAAAGTCTTTAAATATTCTTGGTTGACTTTTTTAAAAATCTTGCATGGGAACAAGCCTTTTACAAGTGATATTTCTATGTTGTTAAACGTGAAATATGACGAATCACATCTTTGAAATATTATGTTGAATTGTCAATTAAGTTGTGGCGCGTGATGCATTGGAAATTTTGTGATGTTATAAACTAATGGCATAGCAATTGATATTATTTTCTTTGAATGTTGGACTGTGCAACCAAGTGTATGACCAATAAAATAATGAACTTTGTGGAATGTATTATTATGAAAAGATTATTGATATATGTTGTTATGTCTGCTATGCTTGAAAGGTAATATTGAATGATAACTATTACCGTGCGTGTGCAGTATGAGAGTGCACATGACGGTGATGGTGGCGTGCGATGTGAGAGTGCACACACTGATTATATATGCCATGTGCGATGTGAGAGTGCACATGATATTTGCCATGTGCGGTGTGGGAGTGCACATGAGGATATTAACTATGTGCAGTGTAAAAGTGCATATGAGCTGAGTTGAGGATGGTGGTTATATGCATTGAGCCATGTTGACTAGTTTGGGAATGACCTTGATGTATGTGATGTATGATAAAAATGTCCATATATATATATATATATAATATATATATATATATATAATATATATATATATATATATATATAATATATACATGAATTCTTATACGCATGTGCACCTGTCTTGTAGGGTAGAGATGTTTGGAAAATGAGATGTGATTGCACCGAATATTGAAAGTTGAAATTCCTAATGTTTTAAAATGAGTTAAAAGACAACATGGCATCGAGTTTGCTTATGATATACAAATTACATTGTTTTAACACAAGTGCATCGTGTTTCCAAAAACCCTTCTGTATCGTTTGCTTGTTCCCTTCTTATGTTCACTCACTGGGTTTATACTCATTCTTTTCAACTTCATGTTTTAGTTTTCAAGTTCAAAGGTAGTTGGATCCTAGGTTGGGATGCTTCCTCATATTCATCTTTTGGTAGGTTTACCATGACACTCAATGATAGTACCCACGCCCAGAGTCACTCCGCTAGCAGTCAAGGGTTTTTGTATGTGTACATGTATACTTGATGTGAATTGCTAAGACTTATTTGGCAAATTATCTATGTATATTTTGATTAATGAGGCCATTATGAGTATATACTTGGGTTCTATGAATTGTTTTCGAAAAATTTATCATTTGAACATTATGAATTATAGATCTTAACGAAATATGGATATAGATGGACTAATGTACAGGTTCATATAGAAAGGCTTGCTTGGGCCTAGTGGGCTGTGCCTATTGGGCCCTTGCACCGGTCATGGCTCGAGATTTGGGCTGTGACACTTCTCTTTAATACTGAAATAATACTTTGTTCTTCCTTATGCATTAGTATTTTGGAAGCTAGGGTAGTGAGCATCTGCATGTCTATTCATCAATCTTGAGCTATGTTCATATCTCACCTTTTTGAATTTCTATAAAAATGACTAAACAATAATTCTGTAGGATGCAAGCACGGGCTCTTTAAGAGAAAACTCACCATTTGTCTGTTTTACGATAAAATTAAACTCTCCATTGATGCACAAGCTATTGACTCTGACAACAACTGTCGCATACAACCCTAGAATTAATGCTTTATATTCGGCTTGGTTATTGGTGCAGGGGAAATCCAGCTTGAAGGCCAAAAAAAGAGGATCTTCTTTACTTGTTACATTCACCTTATCCATTCCCTCCAAATGAGCTTGATTGTTGTGAGAATTTGAGGATGATTCGCCTTTCGCATGAACTTCTCTTAAAAGAATTAAGACTATCCCAACACCCTCATTAGACATAATAAAAGAACCATTAAAATATAAATCCCATTCTCTTTCTTTTATGCTGGCAAAGCATACTTCGTGGAGATCTCCTAAAAAAGAATCAGGAATTACTTCTTCAAATTAAGATGGGAAATGTGCTAACAAATCTAAGAGAGCTTGAGACTTGATCGCCTTGGGTTGCACAACTAAAATGTCAAACTTTCTAAGTAAAAGCAACCACTTTACTATCCTCCCAAATAAGGTTGGCCGAAAGAGCAAGAATTTGATAAGATCTTACTTGGTTACCAATTTAAGTTTGTGAGCCAAGAAGTAACAGTGAAGTTTCTGAGTTTCGTACACAAGTGCAAGACAGTACTTTTCCATCGATGGGTAGTTCAATTCACTCCCATGCAAATATCTACTCAGGAAATATACAAGTCGTTCTTGCCCCTTCACTTCTTAAACAAGTATAACACCAATTGAATGTGGAGTTGAGATGAAGTATAGCATCATTGGTTCCCCTTGGATTGGCATAGTCATTGTCTTGGGAGAAGCAAGAATACCTTTGATTTTCTCATAAGCTTGTTGTTGTTGCTCACCCCATGAAAATAAGACCTCTTTCTTGAGAAATGCTTGAAAGTGCATAATTCTCTTTTAAGGTTGAAATGAACCTCTGGATGTGAAAAACTTTCCCCAACAAGCTTTTGAGTTACTTTTGGTTCGATGGAGGTGGCATTGATTGAACAACCTTTATCTTCTCAAAGTCCACGTTTATGCCTTTCCATTGAACCACAAAACCTAAAAACTTACTAACTATTACTCCAAAGACACACTTTCAAAAGATTCATGCATAGCTTGTATTCTTGACATTGTTCAAACACCCTTTTTAAGTCTCCAATATGGTGTAAGGCTTTCTTGGACTTCATTACTATGTCATCTGCGTAATCTTCCAAGCAATCGTGCATCATGTCATGGAAAATTACTGTCATGGCACATTGATAAATTGCACCTACATTCTTTAACTCGAATGGCATAACTAGATAGTAAGAACTACCAAATGGAGTTCGGAAAGCTGTCTCCTCTACATTATTAAGTGTCATTTTTATCTGGTTATATTCGCTAAATCCATCCATGAACGAGAACATATCATGAGCAGCTGTGGCATCCACGAGAGTATCAATGTTCAAAAAATGAAAATCATCCTTGGAACAAGCTTTATTTAGATCTCTGAAGTCCACGCACACCTGAATTGCTTCGTTCTTTTTCTTTACAAGCACCACGTATGCTAGCCAAATTGGGTGATGGATTGGCTTGATGAATCCAACTTTAAGGAGTTTGTTAAATTATTCATTTATCTGGTGTTCTATTTCATGGTGAAATACCTGTGCATGCTGCTTCGCTGGCTTGGTTCCGAGAGAGATGTGCAACTCATGAGTGACAAGTTTCTCATCCAATCCAAGTATTTGCTCATACGTTCAAGTGAACACATCTTGGAATTCCTTTAGTAGCTGAATAATTGTCATTCTTTGTTTTTTCGAAAGGCTCTTACTTATAAAGAAAGTTTTGAGAGTCTCTTTTTCCTTAGCTAAGTTAAGCTCTTCCAATTAGTTGCCTTGTGGCTTCGGTTGTTCTTGACGTTGTTCTATTGCAAATGATGTTTCATGATCCTTTTTTACTTCTTCCACCTAAAAACAAGATAATGGTATATCAAGTGGTCCATGTGAATAGAGTCAGAAGAAGATGCTTTTTCAAACCTCGCTTCCCATTATAAGTAGTAAACCATCTTCCCATCTTGGGGTTTTCCTTCTTTCTTTTGGAATTTCTTCTCTTTCCTCCTCGCTTTTTCTACTTTGATATGATTTCTTCCTCTTTTTGGGAGTATTCTTCCCATCGTGGAAGTGGAACACTTATAGGCCTAGCTTTGGCAGTTTCGCCTTCCTCTACTGGTTCCTCAAAGAAAAAAGCTTCGGTGTAACTTACTTCATGATGTTCAAATGATGCCTTGGTTGCTAGAATAAAGATTTCTTTCCATTTCCAATAACTCTTGATGCATTAATGACATGAAGAGAGAATGATATTATGAGTGTGCAAGAACTTCCTTCATACGAGAAGGTGAAAGGTCACATCAACTTCAATAACATGGAAGCAAGTCTGGTCTTGAATAGGTCCCATCTTGAAGTTTACCATAACTTGTCCCAAAGTTTTAATTTCTTTGTTGTCGAAAGAAGTAACAGTCATAGAACGACATAAACTCCTTAGGTTTATATTCACAGCCTTCAGAGTAGACAATGGCATGAGGTTTATCGAGGAACCATCATCAATGAATGCTATTCACATTGTATATCCGTTGACATTACTCTCTGCATAGAGTGGCTTGTTGTGATAGGGATGTGATGTGCACATGTCTACTTCTAAGAATATTATGGCGTTCTCATATCCGCTTGCCATTTTCCTCATAGGTTGTCCCACCAAGTTGCACTCTCCATGCTGCAAAACAGCTATTTGTATATTCATCAAACATACCTTGGTGATAACTCTCTGATATAAAGTTATTTGGGCTTAATTTTGATAGTAATTTAGCTTAGTTCTTGTAGTAATGCATAAAAATTAGTAAATTTTATTTAATTATTTTAAATTAGTTAATTTAGGTGAGTCAATCTAATCTTAGTTAATTTCATGTTTAATTTGGTGTTAATGTGATTAAGATAGATTGTTATTGATTTATTTGTACTTTTGTAGGTGTTTGATGAAAGAAGAATATTAATGGAAGAAGAAGAGCAATTTCTAGGTACAGACCTCCACTACACATGTTTTAGTATTTTAGCCATAACTCTCTTTACAGAGCTCCAAATGAAGTGATTCTTAAACCATTTGAAAGAGAAGAGAAGAAGGTACAACTTTCATGTTTACC
The DNA here is from genome assembly GCF_053813885.1 of Theobroma cacao. NCBI lineage: Eukaryota > Viridiplantae > Streptophyta > Magnoliopsida > Malvales > Malvaceae > Theobroma > Theobroma cacao. The sequence goes on from NC_142643.1 coordinate 32,125,128, forward strand.
ACTTTACCCAGTTCGGCTTGGCAAGTGGTCAAAAATCTTATCAAAATTGGAGCACTATAGTAGTCCTAGAACAATTATGATTTCTGCTATTAAATGGTCTAGGCCACGGCTTTGGACGAAGTATGCCATGGCCAACATAGTCTGATAAGGAAATCTTGAGTGGAATTGACCTCTTTTTTTACCCAACTTGGCCTAACTTCAAAGCACTATAAAAGTAACCTTTCAGAGGACTTTTTGGGAGAGAACGAAACACCAGATTGATAGTTGAGAGTCAAGCCACAAAGTAACTGAAGCTAAGAAGAATTTGAAGGATTCAAGGAGATTTGGAGATCAAGAATACAGTTCTTGAGTTTTTGTATCTTTTGTTTATTCTTTTATTCTCTTGGTTTTGCTTTTAATGTTTAAATTTTATTTAATGATGATGTGTGACTTGATGGGGAACTAATTCATTTATCTAAGATTATGATTGAACTCAATGTGTAGTTTGATTTATTTATCTCTCTTTTACTTAGGTTTGATGGATTTGAGTTGATTATTTTATTCTATTCTTAATGCTTTTAATTGTCTGATCACCAATTAGATTAAATTAGAAACCTAGGTTAAACCTTGACAAAAGAAATTTAGGTAGACCTTGAATAGAATAACGTATGATCGAATTCATTTAGTTGATTAAATGATTTGATTTGCATATAGGGTAAACATACACTTATAAGCCATACGTAGCCTAAATTAGAGCACGAACTTAATAAATATTTTTTTAATTTAATTTGCATAGACATATAATAAATTAATTAGAAGAGGTATTTTTATAAAAAACTCGACAGAGGCTTGTAAATAATTTATGACTCTAGGTTAACAACTTAATCCATTAAACTGAGTTAAGAGAGAAAGACAATATTCAAGTGAAGTATTGAGGGATATCATAATCTTAGGTCTGGTAGTCACTCGAATTTAATAAAATAATTTTGCTGATAGATTTTAGATTAGTTTTAGTTATTAGTTTCAATTTTTCTTTTTAATAATTAGGTTGTTTTGATAAGATTAGGGTGTTAAAATTTTAATAGTTAGCAATTAGGAATTAATTCAATTCTCCATGGGAACGAATTCTACTTACTATTATATTACTTGTTAACGATACGTGCACTTGCGTGGGAAATCAACAACACTTGGATGAATACTTTGACCAACTCCTTTTCATCATTAGAATATTGTATATCTAGTACATGTTCCCTAAATCGCATGATGTACTCCATAAGATCCTCTCTTGCTTTTTTTATGTTCTTTCCCCAAGTCAATAAGGGTCACCTTCTCTTAGGTAGAAAAAAGCTTTTCCTCGAACATCCTATACATTTGGTTCCAAGAGTCAACTAAGTCAGGAGTGAGATTCACGTACGAGGTGTAGGCTTTCTTAGTGAGGGACTTAGAGAACTCTTTCAGCTTTAAATCATCATCCAGCTTATGACTCTCAAGGTTTCCACAAATTTCATGACATGTTCTTAAGCATTACTAGTCTTGCCATTGAATGGTTTGAATTTCGAGTTTGCGTAATCCTTAAGGTACGGCTTAGTGGCTACCTCAACAAGATAAAGTAATTTCAGGTCAAACTCCAAAAAGTTAAGACTCTTGTTCTTTTGATCGAGCATTTTCTCCAATTCCTTCTTTGTGACCAAACTCTGAATGCTAGTGGAATAAGCTATCATAACGAGATTGCCTATAACAGAGGGATTGGTGGTATTGAGGAGTGGGTCAGGCGTGCTCTCTCCATTTCCTTTATTTTCATTATTGTTGACCACATTAGCAACATTTTTTATTAGCATAGGTGGCGGTTGAGAGGCTGTGGCAATTGAGGATGCAAACTGGGTGATGATCTCCATCATCCACTTGTTGTTTTCCTCCAAAACCTGCATCCTTTCTTGAGAAGCTTATAGCATTTTCATGAGCTCTTGGATATAGATAGGAACGCTCATTTCAAGGTTGTCTAGAAAACTCTCCTTATCTTCTGATAAAATTTTTTCTACAAAATTTTTTCACTTCTTGCAATCACTCCTCCCTAGTAGAGTCACCAAAATATGGAGGATTTTTTTACTAAAAAGAAAGATGAGGTGTTGCAATAAGTGAAACGGATTACGCTGGAGGCAGCAAAGAGAAAGATTAGAGCCATCCTTAACCCATAAGTTCTTTAATGATATGTGGTGGAGAAAGTGATGGAGGATGAGAAGAGTTGAGTAAAGAGAATAGTTGGAAGAGCTTTTAAAGAATTTTGAAGATAGTCTCTGCTAAATTTATGATTATTTCTCTTTGTCCTCTAACCTCCGAGGCTCTCGTATTTATACTAAATAGGAGCATTTTCTTTGGAGTAGTTGGGAGAACATGTTCAATCATGGAGAACATGCTTGTGAGCTTGTCATAGAAGAGCACATTAAAGAATGGCTTATTGGATATGAAGCTCAATTATGGGAGAACATGCTTGTCATGGAAGAACACATTGAATAATGGCTTATAGGATATTAAAAGAATGACCATATAGCTGGGTAGTGAGCGTTAGTTTTGGGAAATGGAGTAGTGACACTTGATATTGCACCACGTGTACTCTTAAGGAAGAAAGAAAGAACAAGGTCAAACATATGTACTTCAAGGCAAGGTTAAAAAGAAGTCCTTTTAACTATCTCTATATTTGAGCCACCAAGTCAAGCTCTCTAGAACATCCTAAATATGAAGGTAAATCATGAATCATGCCACTTGTTCTGAGTTACTTTCACTTCTCCGTATAAATGGTTGTTTCATATTTGTTCCTTGGCGCTTTTGAGCTTGGAACGCCCTTGGGAACTTCCTCGCTTGAAACGACTCGAGGCACTTCCACGCTCGGAATGCTCTCGAGTGATTTTGCACTCAAAACACCTTTGGGCACTTCTACGCTTAGAACATCACTAGGCACTTTCACGCTTGGAATGCCTTTGGGTGCCTTCACATTCAAAATGCCCTTGGGTGTTTCCATGCTCGGAACGCCCTTGATATCGTTTTCTTCTATAACGCAATACTTCAAAAAAAATAGTTGACAAAAATTAGGCATCTACAGACCTCTACATATTATTGCTCTAATACATTCTTCATTGATAAAGCTTTGATATATTGTTATACCTTATTTTACTTTGATACATTATACCTATACATATCAAAATGATATATTGTTTCGATACATAGTATACACATTATTTAAATTTATGAGTTTTGAATATAAGATTTTGCACATTTTATCGAAGATTGTTTTGTCATCATTAAAAAAAAAAGATAAAGATTAGCTTTTATTAGTGCCTTAAAACTATGAACTAGAAGTTAGCCCAAAGGAAAATTAATCAATTAAGTGTCTATTTTTAAGTGATTAAACCACTCTAGAGAAGATCAAGAAATCTAAAGTTCTAGCTTAATCCATTAAGGTAACAAGGTTAAGCGATTGAACATGTCAAGAGCTCAAGAGCTAGGCTAAAGATATTGAAGTTTCTTAAGAACCACTTCAATTGATCAAAGAATTTTTGTCAAGGGATCAACACTAACAATTGAGTCCAAGATTTCAATTATTTAATTCACTAATGCAAAACACTAAATGATTAATCTACGTGTCAGACAACTCTAGGCAAATCATATGAAATTACATTTTTTATCAAATCTTAGCACTTCAACAAGCAAATTTGGTTTGAACGGCTAGATTTCAAACCTAACTATAAAAAAGATTAAAAAAGGGTTTCATTAACAACTATAAAGATCAAATTGAACAAATTTGGATTAATAATTCTAAAAGCTCTTTTTCTACTTCCTTTGTTCTTTGTGCTTCACTTCATGTCTTTTAAAAAAACAAAAGATTATTGCACTGTAAATGTGTATTCAAATCATTTAGTGATCATTTGCACATGATTTTTTCAAGTTGTAAGCTTGTGAAACCCAATGTGGAAAACATTCCTTGGTTATGATATTAAATGGGTTTGTAAATTGGGATTTAAGCGAAACACATTATAAATGCTTGCTAAAAGCTGTTAATTCAATTGGTTTAATCAAGAATTGAGCTAAATTCTTGACAAGGGTTATCAACGTAATGAATGAAGGTTTAGATTGATCAAACCATTATAAATTTATAGTGTTGTGATTACTGGAATGTCAAAAAGGTATTGCATGAGGATCCTATTATGTGCTTTCAAGCTTGGAATGAGATTAGTAACCTTTGATGTTGTGTTCAAAGCTAAAGAGTGGAGAAGCCTTAACACCTTTGACACAATTAAGTTGAGGCTGGAATGGTGGATAAAAGCCAAATGGTCAAACCTTAACCTTTCTTTGATAGATGTGACTAGAAGTCCAAATCTTAGCTTGAACCCTTAAAATAAGAAGCAGATATAGAGTTTAATAGCTTGGCAAGAACCACCCCTAGGAAGCCTTAAGTTTAATGTCGATGTAGCTGCAAGTGGATGCCTTGGCAAGACAGGGATAAAAAGGTTTTAAGGGATAAGAAAGAGAGCATACTTTTATTATTTTTAATTTCAATGGGTGTCACCGATTCTAATACACCAGACTTGATGGCATTTTGGAAAGGCTTTCAAGTGATGGCTACATCAAAATGGGCCAACTCCCACGAAGTTATTTTTGAGAGTGATTCCTCCAATGCTGTGTCATGGGTGCTGAACCCTCACAATACCCCATGGAAACTTAAAAAGACCATCTGAAGATTGAAGGGCTAGAATCCAAGCTATTAAATGAAGTATAAGTAAGATCCCTCGGTTTACAAATTAAATTGTAGATAGCTTGGCTAAAACAGGCATACGCAGACAAGGTGATCTGATGTGGACTATTTGTGTCACGACTTGGAACTCCCATCGGGCCCGTTACAATCGCCCGACGTCCCAATAGGCACTCATTACCCCAAATGCCGATCGGAACCCCGCAAGGCTTAGCATCAGCTTTCGCATATCCCCGGTGAGCGACAGTTATTAAATCTTGCATTTCAAGAAATCATAATTCATTTCCAAATCAAATCAATAAAATATTATTTTTTGGCTCACAAGGGCATTTTCGTCATTTTTTTTTGAAAATACCAAAACCCGTCAAAAACATGGTGTAAAAGCTAAATATGTTCATACATATTTTAAATCAAATAACTAAAGTATAAAATTACTTTTACAATGACACGTGTGCCCCCAACTAACCAATAAGAAGCGAGTTTGTGAATCTATAATTTTGATAATGCAAGGCTAACTGAAGTCCTTGATGCAATCGGCTATCTACTGGCTATCCCGAACCTGAAATGTGGAGAATTGAGGGTGGTGAGATTATAAAATCCCAATGAGTAAACAAACACCATCTAAACTATCTAAAGGCGAGTAAATGGAGACAATTAAAAAATAATTAACTTCAGCAAATTTTTTTATATCACGAATATTCATTTCAACCAAATAATCAATATGGCTCGTGAATTACTCAAAACTTGGCTCATGCCAAATCCTGTACTCGGTGACACCTGGACCAGGGGTATCCAACCGAATCCACCAAGGCTGTTAAAAATTCATATTTCGCATAAATCATATTTTTATTTTTAAACATAGCCGTTCCTTGGCGTTGGCAGAGTCTCACTCTCACGCGGTGGTCCACGTGAAGTGCACGCAAAAAGCCCACCTCAGGAGATACCATACGCGCCTCTACAACCGAGGTGAGAATATAAAGGAGTTTACCGTGCCCCTCTAATAGGCTGGCCCACGGAACCCCCCACTACTGCAGTAGCTAATCTTTTATCTACCACCTGATTTATAAAATCTTTTTCTGCATGACATGGCAATTTATCGCAACCTAGCCTCTCAAGGCTAAATACACAGTACAAATAATTTTAACACCAAAATCAGTTTAGCCATTCAGGCTCATTTATTGTCATAAGCCATTCAATTTAAAACCATAAATTTACAATACAAGCAGGCAGTCTCCAATTACTCTATTTTCAAAACCAGTACTCGATTTTTCAGAAAATTTATAAAATCATTTTATAAAATCACAATTTCTCTTAAAACATAGCAATTTACCATTTAAACTCATTTTCCATAAAATCACACAATTGTATAAAACTACTCTAGATAATTAAGACGATAATAAGTTTACTCACAGTTTTTGAAAATCAAATTCGGGTACTCCAACTATTGCTCCTCAGGTGCGATTTCTTTGCCCTTGCTAGATGATTCACCACCTTGACAAATTGTACAATTAAGAGGTTTACTACTTTGGTACTAAACCAAAATAAACTAATTTATACTACTAATGCATGATATGAAGTGCAAAATGTCTAAATTTTGCCTAAACGAGATGTTAGCCTATTTCAATCTTTTACCCGATAAATCGATATACGCGTCCTTTTAAACTCCAAATTAATTTTTTTCAATTTCTATACCTCAATTGCACCCAAATTGACTTAATGTTCCTCAGTGTGGTGCAAATTATCAGTCCCGATAGCAAATTACTAAAATACCCCTAGTGGGTAAAAATTCATATTTTTCTCCGAAAATGCCCATTATTTTTCTAGGCTCATAATTCATCATTATTCATCATAATTCCTCAAATAAACATCAAGATCAGCAGCCAATATTCCCCTAGAAAATTCAGCATAATGGGTTTTAATGGGAGAAAATTATTTTTCTAGCTTATTTTTACTATATTTCAATATAACCTAACTAAAATCACTTAATTCAATTAAAATCAACCAAAACTCAATTTCAAAACTCATCCATGGAGGTTTGGCCAGCATGGGTGTCCATACCCACTTTCTAATTTTGCATGGAAATGAGAAAAAAATGCATGGGTAGTGAAAATCACAAGGAAAATCAATGAAATTTACCTTTTTAATGCTTGATTTCTTGATCTCTCTTGATTTTCCTCAAATTTTTCAGCTAGGGTTCTTATTTCTTTTCCCCCTTTTTCTCTCCTGATTTGGACATCTGAAGAAGATGAGAATTCTGGAATTTTGACATTTTTAAAGGCTAAAATAATATAATATTATTTTATTCATTTTTTTTGTTTTATTAATTTCTTAAATTCTAGCCATCCATTTATTTCCAAATTTTCACCATACACTTGTCCCACATATCCACAGCTTAGATAAAATTTTCAGATTTATCCAAAGTCTTGGTAGAGTAATTTTTAAAATTTACACTTTTACCCTCGTAAAAGTCAAAAATTACATTTTTACCCCAAAAACTGAAAAATTGCCCATAGACATATTTTTCATCCCCTATACTCATGCCATTCTCCAATTTGTCAAATTTGATCTAAATTCTCTCAAAATCTCAAAATTTATCCGTGGGTGGAAAAATTACAATTTTACCCCTACACTCCAGAAATAACCAAAATTAACCTTTTTCACTGCCAAACCCTCAAATTATACTCCAATACTCAAATCATACTCTAATAAGTTAAATGGGGCCAAAAAAAATCTTTTCTCAAAATTTTCATTTTGTCCCCAAGTGGCAAATGACCATTTTGCCCTTAGATAGTGAAAATTTTGGTTTGACTCCAAATTGATCCTTGAACTCCGAATTACCATTTTGAGTCATCCCTGAGCTATGAAACTCTTAATTTCACCTCAAAATTCCTATTTGAACTAGTTCGAGGCTTAATCGACTTAATGGCACCATTAGGGGCAGTATCATCTTTTAACAATTCCTCGAACTTTCTAAACATGCAAACATTCTATTGAGTATGTAAATGACATCGTAATTATTTTATAAAACAGGGTTTGACAATTTGCAATGTAAATGAGAGCCAAGTATAAGAGGAAAACCAATTATGAGTTCTTAAAATGATGTAAATTTGAAGTATCATAGGGAGTTTAGTTGAGAGAGGTAGCTAACAAAGCTATTCAATTTTTACTGTAGAATTTTTTTGTTTACCTACAATTTTGAGATCACATGGAAAGGCTACTTAGGCCACCTTTTGGTTGTGTTTGGTATGTTGTTGGGAATGTGATTGCTGGAAAGATGCCTTTGCAGTGTTTAGTATAACATGGGAAAGTGATAATTGCAAGAAATGTGATTGCTGAAAGGATTAAATTGTAGTGTTTAATTTGAAAGCACTCTACTGATAATGCAATGTAAATTTACAAAATTACCCTTACATATAAAAATATAAAGTTGAATAAATTTATATTTTTTAATGTAAAATTTTAACTTTTCAACTTTATCCATTAAAATAATAAATAATAACATGACAAAAATAACATTATATTTTAATATTAATTATTTAAATATTAAAATATACAAAATTACTAAATACTTATTTGTACCTTAAACTTATAAAAATAAAAATAATAATGCTTAGAATTATCATATGAATAATAACAAACATTATCCAAAGAAAACTCTATCAATATATCACATTATCTATCAATATATAGATACTCGTGTCCAAAACTTAGAACGTAATCTATCGATAAATGTTCTCATCTATCAATAGATATATTATTTTAAGTGTGTTTGACGCTTCCTTTCTCTCATAACGACGGCACCCAAACACTTCTCCCTCTTAAATTCTCTCAATTCCTTAATAAATTTCTCTGATTCTAAACATTTAAAGTGTTTTTCTCTCAATTTTCGACATTAAAGACACAAATTTTTCTCAAAAAAATAACTCCACCTTTCTTTTTTTTCGTTCTTCTTCTTCTTTCTCTCTTTTCTTTTTTTTTTTTCTCACCTTCCTCCTTGTATGCATCTTTTCCAACAACAATTGGCTTAAAGAAAGTTATAAGAAGAAGAAGAAGAAAGAAAAAAAAGTCGGGGATAATTTAAGGAAAAACAAAAAGCTAACTTTCCCTTATCTGAGGCAAAGTAACATTCCCTCCGTGAGATAAGGGAATGATATTCGCTTAGTTGATTGCAATCACTTTCCTTTTGCTATCACATTCCTTCTCATTGTTACAAACCAAACGCTACAAAATCATTACAACCATTTAAATTTTAAAGAATGTCTTTCACTTTCCCAAAACCAAACACCCCCTTTGTGTATTTCTTTATAGCTATCATCATTAATACAAAATCACTATCTTTCCAAAAAAAAACCCACTATAAATTTGCATGCATTGTCTTTTTCTCTTAAACTCTCCCTTACTGGTTGATTTACTTCCTTATCCATTTACTTCCATTCATTAAGTTTCCTCTTTCTTTAAGTTATCAAATTTACAAAATTCTTTAAAGTGTCATCCATAGAGGTGTCAATATGGGCTGGACTGACCCAATCTAACCCAAAATATTATGGGTTGGAAAAATATGAGTTGGGCCAAGTCAGCCCATTTTTTACAAAGGTTGTCAAAACCTCAACCCAGCCCATCCCTTGTCAGTCCACGGGTCGAACTGGGCCAGCCCATTTCTTTTTTAAAAAAGAATAAATTTATTTTCACAATTCTACCTAACAAACTCCTTATCAATAAAATTATTCCATAATTTAATCCATGAATTGAATGATAAAAACATGTTGCAAACAAATAAATTACACTAAACATAAATAAATAAATCCATTACATCAAACATAAATAAAGTTTCAATCTTTAACACAAACTACAATCCCATCAACATAAATATATAACCAAATAAATAGAAACTTCAAGACTCATTTATGTCTTCCTTAATCCCTATTCTCGAGCAAAAACATTTGAATCTTGTTTGTACAGCAATGATGTCTCAAAGTTTGAATAATTATCATCTAATATTCATTGCCATAAAAGAAAAAGAAATAGTGAGTTTTAATCTTAACTAAAATTATTAATTTGACAAGTAAAGATTAAAGACATTGAAATATATAAATAAAAAATATAATTCGCAGCTAAATTATTAATTTTATATAGCTAAATATATAAAATTATTAAATTAACTAAAATTATTAATTTTTTTCTTCTAGCTCGCACCAACCAAAGATAGCCCACTGATCAGATGGACTAGCCCATCTAAGCCCGATTTTAATATGGATCTAAATTTTCAACCCCCACCCCATCTCACTTTTAATAAAAAATAAGTCCGACCTATTGTAACAAATCCAGTCATCCACCCTCCTTTACCACTCTTACTTATGACTAATAAAATATAGTATTTTTGTTTAAAATGAATTATTATGATTCATAAGTAGAGGTGTTCATGAGTCGAATTAGATCAGTTTAAGTTCAATTAACAATTTTAAAAGCGAGGCTTGAGTTGATTTACCCATTCAAGGCTATTTAAATTAAATTTAATATTAAAATATAAAAAAATATTTTTATGTTAATATTTTAATATTTTTATATATGTTTTAGATTTAAAATTAAATAAAAATATTTTTTAATAATATAATAATATATCGAGTCAAGTCAGATTTGTGGATCTACAAGTCACCTAGCCCATGGAGGGGTTAACCACAAGTCACTTTTATATAAATATTAACTTAATTATTATGACATTGGAGATACATCTACAAGTAATTTAATTAATTTTACTATATATATCTTTCAAAAAAAACTTTATTATATATATATAAGGTTTTTTAAAAATTAAAATAAATAAAATCAATATGAAAAAAAATATTGTCGTATCTAAATGTCTTGTAAAGTAAAAGAAGGGCTTACGCTACGTTGCGAGAATTGGTAATGAAATTTATATACATGTAATATATTTTTTTCATTAACATCATAAATGGGCAAAAGAAGTTATCTAAGCTTTGGGTTATGAGAACCAAACACTGATCTAAGGTTTTAAATTAAGCAAAACATACTTTGAATGAACTCTCCATTGTTATAGAAAGAATTAATTAATGGGCTGAACAGAACAAATTTGCATGGAAATAAGGGCTGATCCGTTAGACCAAGCCCAAGTTTAATTTTGCCCTATCAATAAATACATTCATACCTAAGTTACTTTATTGGGTAACTGGGTGTAACCCAAGCAGAAGGGCCATACATTTCCCTTCCAAGTTCCAACGCCAGCCGTCTCTAACCCTGTTCTTTCATTTCTCTTCCGAATCCTCCACTCTCTCTTTTCTCTGATTTCAGGCTAGCGTTTCGCATTCAAAACAGGTAAAAACCCCCAGGTCTGCCTGTTTCTTTTTCTATACGGGGAAGCGGCGATTGTCCCTGCTTCATAGCTTTTAGGGTTTGCTCGTTTCCAAAAAAAGAATCTATTATCAATCCCTTTGTTCTGAATAATTGTTTCTTTTTTTTTTTAGGGTTTCGCAGCAATCATGGCAGACGATGAAGTAAAGGATGAGGTGGCGGAAGTAAGTCTGTCTCTCTCTCTTTAAACTAACTTCTTGTTTGGCTGTCTTTCTTCTGTAATTAATTTGGATAAAAAGATTAAATTGGTCCGTTTATTATATTTTTGTAAGATTGTGTATCCAAATGTGTTAGTTTATGTGACGGAATTTCTTTTCTCTACTTCAATCCACTTAAAGGCGTACTTTTCGTTTTCTGTTCTAAGTTGTAAATTGTTTGATTTTGTGGAAAGTAATCTCGTTAATGAAATATGAAAAGAAAATATGCTTTATTTACATTAAAGCCTGATCTATATTATCAATTCAATTTAAAATGTTGTCAAATGACCTGTTTTGAACTCATTTTTGCTTTTATTATTGAATTTCTTCGCTCTAGATTACGCCCTTTGATCCTACTAAAAAGAAGAAGAAGAAGAAGGTTGTGATACAGGACCCTGCAGATGATTCTGTTGACAAGTTGGCTGAGAAGACTGAAGCATTGTCGGGTACTTTTACCAATTTTTTTGCACAATTCGCAAGAACATACACTGTGTTTTGCTAGGAGACTCATTTTTTATTCTCTTTACTCTCAGTTTCTGATGGGCTTGACTTTACCAGTATGAAAAAGAAGAAGAAGAAACAAGTAAGCAAGCATGCTTTAAATTAATAGATATGTGAGGTTTCTTCTTGATCAACTAATTGTGATTACTATGATATTGTAGGTAGAGGCCAGTACATTGAATGAGGAAAGTGGGGATGCTGGAGACGATTTTGATGGTTAGAATTTTCTTTCAAAGATTAGTGATTGGTAGTATGTGAAGTATATCAACACTGGTCTTGCTTGAAATCTGCAAGTAACATCTTCTAATATATATATATATATATATATATATATATATATATATATATTTTGACTTCTTATCTAGATCATATTGATGGGGATGAAGAAGGTGATGGCATTGTCTTGCAACAACGTTATTCTTGGGAAGGAAGTGATCGTGATTATGAATATGAAGAGGTATATATGTATTTGACTGTGTTACTGATATTGCATGCTTGATCTTGTTAATTTGATTGATTGGGTATTCTGCAACTTGTCTTGGTAATGTTGCTATGAATCTGTTCTTGATGGAACCTTCATGTGCTTCCTCTTGAGAGTATCTTAGTTAATTTTTATTCAAGGTTTTACGAATTTCACCAATTCCAACCATCCATTTTGGAGGATGGTATTATCTATCTCTGAGGCTATTGATTTAATAGGTGTCTTAGTGTCAGTGTGTGAATCTGGAAAGTTTGATCTTATTTGGCTTTGAAGGGGTAATTGGTGGCTACCGGAGCTCTAAGGGGATTTCTCTTCACTTATTACTGCATACTTGAACATTAGAGTTTACATGCTATCTTTCCCGTTCTATCATTATATCTTTCCCATTCTATCATTGATAAATTGTTTAACCTTTGCTCAATTTGATGCATGTAGCTTCTTGGTCGGGTGTTTAACATCCTCCGGGAGAATAACCCTGAGCTTGCTGGAGATAGACGTAGAACTGTTATGAGGCCTCCACAAGTTCTTCGTGAAGGCACCAAGAAAACTGTATTTGTGAATTTCATGGATCTCTGCAAGACGTATGTTATTGTTCTTTGTCCTGTATTCTGTACTATATTCAGCTATAAATACAGTATTTGTGTTATTTTGGGTGGATGACGATTTGATATCCCTTTTAAGGCAACTTTTAGATTCTGAATTTTTGTTGTTTATTCTATAAAAATACGTTGCTTGCATGTTGGTCTTGTTGCAATGACTTAACTTATAATCACTTATCTTTCAAGTATGGTTTTGTTCACTTGCTAGTACTTCCTGATGTCCTCATCCCAGCACTCAGAAGTTTATTAGGTTTAGGGGAAAACTAGAAATATTGTTTCTCCTGGTTGTACTAGGACCTTGGGCAGCTATCATTTTATGAGATGAGTTTACCATTTGATGTTCTACTTGCAATGTTGGTTGACTGAGTTGCATAACAAACACCATCTCCGCTAACAACTTCTTGGCTTGGAAAATTTTCTAGAATGCATCGACAACCCGACCATGTCATGGCATTCTTGCTTGCTGAGCTGGGGACAAGTGGATCGCTTGATGGGCAGCAAAGGTTGGTTGTGAAGGGCAGGTTTGCACCGAAAAATTTTGAAGGGATCCTTCGTCGTTATATTAGTATGTACCTTATCTCTTTTATTCTAACTTATGTTGAGATGATAGAAATGTAAACTTGAAGTGTGGAATATTTATGGACTTCATAAAATGTTGTTTTCTCTTCTCAGATGAGTATGTCATTTGCCTTGGATGCAAAAGTCCAGATACAATTCT